>NW_013952577.1:812099-813406 GCF_001266775.1 Austrofundulus limnaeus | reverse complement strand
ATATAACATTTTAGACACATTCTAGACAGTTTATCAGCTAAAAAAAGTTAATTTTGGGGTAAGTTACTCTTTAAGGAGGACATGGACATTTCTCCTTTTTGTATAGAAAAAAATATCGAACCGTCAGACTAAAGTATCAAACCGAACCAAATTGTGAATCTTCTTCATCGTTGCACCTCTAATATATTTGTAATTGCCATGTTTAATTTCTTGATTTTCTCTTACCTTTTTGCCACCAGTGATTGCAACCTTCAGCAGCTTCCGATGGCAGAACTTGGCGTACGTGCTAACAGGAAGGCCTTAAGGATGACAGAAAAGGCAAATTCAGGACCAAAAAGTCAAGACACAAGCCCATGTTAAAGCCCTCAGCATCCCTTAAGCATCAGTCATTACAGAAAGCACAAAATAATAAATTATCTGCATTCTTTCCCAYGAACAGGAACAGCAGTGTTTTTATTTCCCACAGATGTCAAACGAGAGGCAGGCAGCGGTGACTAGAGAGACATGTTGACGGTGCGATTCCGGCATATGGGGATTAGAGTAGACCTGGCTGAACTGTCAGGCTGAGTGAAGATTTACTGCGGAGGAACAAAAGCTTCAGCCCACACAGCCAACGCTCAGGTGACTCATCTGCACTCAGACCTAAAGGCCTCCGGAGGAGCACAAGAGGCCTCCCGAGGTCTCCTGACTTCTACCTGCTGTAAACRGCTACAGTACAGCCAAGATCTGTTGTAGAAGAGAAGGAAATTTAAAGAACTGTTTACTCAAGACCAGATACATTAAAAAAAGGCTTAAGGTAGTAAAAAACTGATGTGTTCTGGAAAAACTCTTCCAAGAAATATTTTATATCTACATCTCTGTTTCTGATCTCATCCCCGTCTTTCATCCCTGAGGTAACGGAAAGAGGTGTTTTCCTCTTCTTGGAATCATCCCTACATCAAGTACTCAAGCCAGGTCCAGGAGGAAAAACTTACCCAAGAGATTTATAAAGTAACAAACACTTAGTTGTATGTTCCCTGCGGTCAAAACACTCGACTTTATAGCAAACAGGTGACTTTTACGCTAGTGTGTAACTGCAGCTAATCTGACTAGTGCTGTACCAAACTATTATTTTCTAATCGATTAATCTAACGATTATTTTTTCGATTAATCGATTATTCTAACAACAAATCTATAAGTTACTCTGATGTGAGTGTGCTGGATATTTTAAATTTTTTCATCAAATTAACAGAACAGTTCTTTAATATTGTAATACGTATTTTCTGTAATAGTTTTTTTCATGGACACAAAATATGCACTCTAGAGTT
>NW_013952577.1:810044-811278 GCF_001266775.1 Austrofundulus limnaeus | reverse complement strand
TGCTGACGTCATTACACTCTTGCGTGATGCTGCGTTCAGGACAAGCATGAAAAACTCACCACTCTTATGCCAATTCGGTCTCAATGATGCATTTAGGTACTGAAATGGAATTGCATGAATATTCACGTGGTGGTTATGTAATACAGATAATCAATAATAAAAAATCTGTGTCGACAAATTTACATAATCGACGTCATCGATTATTTCAACTAATCGGTGCAGCCCTAAATCTGACAAACGTCTGTCTATGATTAGATCTAATTACAATAATATTTTGCCCTTGATCTTGGCAAAAATCAAGCATTCTTTACCCTAAATGCTCCCAACATAAAAACACTGAACTCTTAATTAGGAGCAAATAAAGAGTGCAGAGCCCCTGCGCTGAGGTGAGAGGAATGGTTTGAACCCTACTGGTGGTCTATATTTACCACAGCTTGGACCCAGGGAAAAACAGCAACAACCAGGCAACCAAAGCCTGGGAGAAACACAAGCTCATTAGGAGCCTGAGTGCACCGTAGCAGGCTGAGAATGACGGGACACCTGTCTGCACGCAGGCTGAAGCTAAAGCCCAACGACAAAAAAAAACACAAAGCTATTAAAAGATGAAGCAAGGGAGACCCCCCCCCCCCCCCCCATCTTGTTTCTGTTGAGGACGATCCACTGCAGGTTCAGAGCTTAGTGACGTTTGAAAGCATCGATCAGGCCAGACCTGACCACGTCCTGTTACTCTGCTTCGATGAAATATCCATCTTAGGGCTGCAACTAACCATTATTTTAATAATCGATTAATCTGTTGATTATTTTTTCGACTAGCCGGCCAAATAATTAAAACAATTAATTCCATAGAAATAAGTATTTAGAAATCAATTTAATTCCTGTATAAATTAGGGACGCAAGTTATTGATTAATGTGAAGTTGTCTGAAGTTGTTTTATCTTATAGACTGACTAACGATTAATTGATAAGCAGCCATTTTCTTAAAAATCAGAGTTTTCTATTGAATCAAGAGGGTCTTTCCATAAAATGAAGGATTTTTTAATAATATGCGTTTCTGTGTAAATTAGGGATGTAAGTTATCGATTAATGTGAAGTTGTCTGAAGCTGATTTATCTTATAGACTGACTAACGATTAATTGATAAGCAGCCATTTTCTTAAAAAACAGTTTTCTATTGAATCAAGAGGGGTTTTTCATAAAATGAAGGATTTTTTTAAATAATATGCTAAATTTAAAAAG
>NW_013952577.1:808184-809523 GCF_001266775.1 Austrofundulus limnaeus | reverse complement strand
AAATGAAAGAGAAACCTGTGCAATATCTGCAGAGCAGAACTTTCCTTCCACAGCAATTATTTTTAGTTAGCATATAGCTAAAATCTAACCATGGTTATATAATAGCAGCTGCATTCTGGCGCAATAAGCTGTATGTTTTATATTCAATTAACCTATGATCTGATTAGTCGACTAATCGAAAAAATAATCGGTGATTAATCGATTATAAAAATAATCGTTTGTGGCAGCCCTAGTTGCCAACGCTTTTAATAATCAATTTTATCGATTCGTTGTTGCAGCCCTAGTCCATCTTCATGCGTCTGTCAAACAGCAGCTGGCATGTCTTTTCTTTCAATGTCAAACCTGGAAGGGTCAGTAGATCTTCTCATTAACTTTTGGGTCAAGTGAAGTTTTTTCTCTGTGATCCTGAGTCACTGAACTGTAAGGGCACTGCTGCGGTGCCATGACTGGTTTCCTCCAGGGTGACATCACCCCAGAGCTGACAGCGTGGTCCGCTCTAATGGAGGCACGTGTTGATGAGCAGCCATTCTCTTAAATGGTAGTCTGACACACAAAAAAGAATGGCAGCATGACTCACAGTGTGGTCCATTGTGCACGAASAGAACATTCTGAAATTCTCATCCTACTTTTTTCCCCTCCTCCTCCTCTCTGCTCAACTTTCTGTGAAACYCATTCATGGTGCGTGCCAGTACATCAGCATGAACACATCTGACAAACTACACAGCCATGAATTTTCCATCCCACTCACAGTGGTCACTCTGCAGGGAGCAATACRTTTGATTTGTAATGGTTTGCACTGCCTGAAAACAAGAGACGAGTCCTGAAGAGAGTACAAAAACATATGTGATCTGTATCACTCCCCAACCTRTTTAGAGCTCTACCCCACAGACAAACCTGTACAAGTGGGAGATGCTGGGGACTCATTGGGCCTCATGCAAGAACATGTTTGTATTCTCATCCTAAATTTCTCTTACTTTTGTTCGTACGAAGGGTTCGTACGAACATGCCACATCAGATTCAACAAACTCTTCTATCTTCAGGAAAAGTGTGTAAATGAGCAGTGTAAACTGATGAATGTGTATCAGGTGCTCATGCACGGGGAGAGAAGATTAACATAATCTACCACCCCAAAAACACAATAAGGATATACATTTCCTGCCCCACATACCAGGAAGTGTTCATTCATAAATGACATCGCAAAGTAAAAAGAACTTCACGAGTTCTGAAATTGAAGTCCTTCTGTTAGAGATCCAGAAAAGAAAATCTGTCATTTTTAGCAGCATCAGCTGTGGAATTAAAGGAGCTGCTAAAGCTGAGGAATGAAATGTGTTGTTAATGT
>NW_013952577.1:791944-807707 GCF_001266775.1 Austrofundulus limnaeus | reverse complement strand
ACTCGTGAAATTTTTTCGTATCTGAAAAAAAAAACCTTAGAATACTAGAAAACTGGTGAATGCCACAAATTCTCCTAAATCACTCGTACGCACAACTTAAGAACAAATCTGTTCGTACGAACGGTTCTTGCAATGAGGCCCAATGTTTTTAAAGCAACATTTCAGGCATATCTTTACAATAATGTACCTTCTTCTTCCTCTGTGTTTTGTTTTCGCTTCTTTCTGGACTTTGAATTCTTCTTCAGCTTCAGTTCCTGCTGTTCCAGTATAAACTGGGTCACTATGAGAAAAACAGAAGATAACAGAGGTTAAATAAAGGTACACTAATCAGGGAGGAATGAGCTATTTATTGGGTAAAAGACATGCTACAACAGGCTAATAAAACACAAACAATATTAAAAGAAAGAGGAAAGTGAATTATATTAAAAAAACTCAGGTTTCAGACAAACAGGCAGGTGCAAAGTGAAAGAAAGGTGACCCACCCTGTAGCTCAGTCTGAGACTCACATTTCTTGTCGCTGTTGGGCTCTGTGTGTCTCTGGATGTAGCCTTCCAGGTAGCAGCGGAACTTGGGTGACGGGGCGAAGAAAGCCAAACTCACAGCCATGAGCTCCCAGCCCGCCCCCAAGCTCCTGGGGCTGGCGTTGCCCGTTGTTTGCCTCACCAGCTGCACGTACAGCTCGTCCCGCAGCCCCGGCATGTCCCAGCACTTGGTGACGACGAGCAGGGCRCAGTGACGGCGGTCCAGCCGCGACGGCCTGTCTCCCATGTAGGCCTGGACCAGCTTGAACATCTCGCAGGCCTCCTTTCGGACGGCGCGGTTGCTGGTGACCAGCATGGGCTTCTTGATGGAGCCGCGGTTCCAGGACAACATGTTGGCGATGGAGACGCGGCGCCGGAACARCCCTTGGGTGTGCATGTTGAGGTGCTTGCTGGCCCAGTCTTCCATGCCCATGTCGGGAGGGGGAGGTTGCCGCAGGGTGGCGTAGGAGAGCTGGTAGGAGGATCCTCCTCTACTTCCCGTCCCATCRTCTCCTTCTCGATTGTCGCGGTTGGAAGAGCGGTGAGGACCCAACGAAGCTGTTCGTCCATCCACCATGCCTTTCTTTCTGCTCTCCAACTGAGCCTGCAGTTCCAAGGTGTCCGCCTGCAGGGGAAGGAGGAGTAGACATGTAACTGAGAAGAGGAGGACGAGGGAGAACAGAATCGAGAGGACACAGAGAGGGAGGCGAGCACAAACACAAACCGGGTGCAGCAGCAGTTTTCACTGTGTCACACCAGGAGCTGGAGTATTCTTTGCTCTGCGGTGCTGAGACTCGAGGGGAAACTGCAGCAAGATCGGCACATTAATTTCCTAAAACCAGCCGTGTAAGAAGAGAAAAATTCCTCTCTAAATCCTCCTGAACCCTGGCCTCCAGAGTCGGCGGGCACACAGTGGCACAGAAGTTCTTACTCCTTCCCTCCCCACGTCAGGCTTACCTCCCCAACCAAAACCAAAACTTTGCTCTACCCAAGACCTCCCTGTGATCCCTGCAGAGGAGCTCAGGACTTTAAGGAGCACCCAAGCTCCATTAACAGATACAGTCAGCAACTCCGTATGCTCAACAAACAGCCAGAAATAACACGAAGCACGAGCCAAAAAAAAATCCAAGTCCAAGTTTACTACAGGAACAKAAAACACATTAATATGTCTTTTCAATGAGCCACTGGGTAGTATGAAACGATGAGTGCCAGACAAACTGTATCCCAGATTTTGGTTTCTCAATCATGGATGTCAAAACTGAGATGTGGATTTGCAAAAAGTCCACCRTTTGTTTTTTGTTCTTCTTTTTAAACAGCGACACGGGTCTGTTTCTGAACAAATACCTTTGCGTCATGTGGGGATAATTTAGCTGCACTGTGGGTTTTGAAACAGTGAAAATCACATCAGTCTTTTTAGAAATAGTTTTAGTGGATTTTTTTAATTACTGCATRATTTTCGACTGAATACAACAATCTATTAACCTTTTATCAGCAGTTCTGAAGAACATTCCAGCAGATACTCAGGGGACTTCTCTTTGATCTTTTGCTGTTTCAAAACACGCTACAGCCTCAGTTAAACCATTTAGCCTGCCATCCTTCCTCCTCCTCACAACCTGGGCCATATGGGCCACAGCAGCCCTCCTTCCTGACCGAGGGAAGTCATGTCCCGAGTCTCCTGGCCTGGCATGGCCTTTTTACCCAAGAACAAACTTGGCATATGAGCTTTACGGTGCCTGCGGTGCAGGGCAGATGGACGACGGTAAGAGGATGACAGCTATTGCTGGGACTTCATCATAGTCTGCAGAGCTCATCCCACTCATGGTCTAACGTCTTGGGAATATTTTAAATCAATTGCAGAAATGACAAACGTAMCATTAATTGCTTGGTGCTCTGAAATTCAGTCAGTAAAACTAAAGATCACCTTTGTTCCTCACAGCTCTAGTCATTCACACTAAAAAAAATTATGGCGTGCCTTTTAGATTTACAGAACATCAGACAATCTAGTTGGAAGCACMATTAAAGTCCTTACAGTCACTTTTCTTGGCAGAGGAAAGAAGCTAAAAATAGATACAAAAACTGCAACTTAAATTTACCTTTTCATTTCATTTGATTTAGGTAGCATAAAATACAGTCAGAGGTACTAATGCATTGATTTAAACTACTCAAAAAGCTTTTTGAAGCCAGCTGTTTATCTGAGAAGCCAACACTAATAACTAACACAGAACTGTAGGCAACTTTCCGTATGTTTAACCTGCAAACCTACAGAATAATCTGCTGCTCGTCTCCACTGTGTTAGACCCATTTGTTGCTGTGATGATGGTAAGTCCCACCTAACAGCATTTGGACAGTTATTAGAAAAGCACTTGTTCAGGTGCCTCCAGGTTACCAGAAAACTTTGTGCATTTAATACAATAAACAGACAGTAAAAGTCTGTAATCTCAAAATGATTGTGTTGTTTACATATTCAAGTATCTCTGCAGCGTCAGACAGTCATTACAGAGACRGAGTTAAATGACTGAAAACACAACAATGCAACATTCTGACGCAAGGCAGAATCTAAAGATTAGAAAGTAACAGAACTTAAGAGTCAGCTTAAACTGGGTGAAACCAAATCTACAGTGCCGTCTGAGTCRCTCAAAAATAATCCAGTTTGATTTCATCAAATCCAGAGGGTGCATTACTGTTCAGCTAAATAATCATATTCTGCTTGTGAGAACTAGACCCATTACAAAAACAGAAACAAAATATCCCACAACACAAAGACACTTTTTCCAAACACGACTAGGCCTAGTTTGACAGTGAACACTTTTCTAATCTGATTAGTAGTCAGAGGTTTACCAGCTTAAAGGTAAACAAAGTGAATTTAGTTAAGATGGTTAGAACCCAAAACAGAAGTATTTTATCTTATTAGACAGGAACGTACACTTCTATGACATGATTTGACCATTTAGTCATAGAGAAACTAATAAGACTGATAGGAGGTTACCTGGGAAGGTGGTCCTGGAGTCTCTGGTGACGACAGGCTGGCCTGGCTGTTTACACTCATCTCCAAAGTGTCCACCTTTTCATAGGTCCTTTTCTGCCTGCCTGGTATTTCCAAAGGGGTTATGGGAGGGTTACCGTAGTCACCCGTACCCTTTAGTGACCGAGCAGTCCCACTGAYATCCTCTCGTGATGGACACCTGACAGCTGAGCCCCCTCCTCCTCCATACCACCTGAGAGAGTCTGCAGGGGAGCGTGTCCGAGGTACCACGATCCTCTCCCCCATTTCTGGGTCCAGCCCTGCCCGTACCTCCCTCATGGTGTTGGAGCGACTTACCACCTCCCTCATTTCTGCCATAAGTCTCTCATTGAGGGCACACAACTCTCCGCTGCTGCCTACTGACCCCGGCCTGCCCCCCGCTCCTCCACCAGCTACCACCCGTCTCCTGCTTTTCCGTCTCAAGCTGGGAGAAGGGCCGGTGGAGTAACCAGAGTCCTGATAGTTGGCTGTGGCTTGCGGAGTTGAGGAGGGGAAGTCTTGCGAGGCCTGGCTGCTCTGCCTGCTGTGCCGCGCCTCCATGGCACGCTGCACAGTGGCCTCCAGGATCTTCCAGCTTTGTTTTTTGTCCAGTGAACTCCGGCCCGGGGTACCTGGCTCTCTCTCTCTCATCTGGCCTCGGTACTGTTGCGAAGAGTGGCCCTGGGGCTGGGGATGTGCCTGTGGTTGTGTCAAGACTGGRTCCTGCCTGGAGGTGGGGGAAGGGGCTCGTGTGGGCACAGGAGAGTTAGAGGGGTGACCCTGTTTGGGGTCCACGTTGACCATGTGTTTGATGCACTCCAGACCAGCTGGGCTGTAGTCCGATGAAGAGGGATTTCTCCTGTGTCTGGAATGAGCCGAACCAGGGTGCTGGAGGAGYTTAGGCTTTTGGAGACTTTGAGTAGGTGTCAAGCGAGACAGAGATTGCCCGTTGTACAGATGTGCTCCCTCTATCTCCATGTCTGTGGGGGGTTCATCGTATATGGGAGAGTCTGTAACTGGCTCGTCATAAATTGGGGCAGTGCGAGCGTACTGTGGAGAGACGGGGCGTGGGGTGCAGGTCTGTGACCTGTGTAGGAGTGGACTGGGGTGGCTTCCATCTGAAGTCAGCAGACAAAAGCTGCCATTGCTGGCTTTTCTTAGATGAGCCTGTCGTGGGTCACCAGCTATTTTGCCAGAAGGAGCCGTTTTATATCCCTGAMTGGAGGCCATGTGTCCTCCCTGGGTCTTGTCGCAGGAGTTGTTCAGAGTGAAAGCACCGGCTTTGCTATGTACACTTTGCTGGAGTTGCTGCTGCATCATTGGCTGGGGCTGGCTACGGCTCATGCTGTTCACCTTGACCAACATGGCCGCTCTAGAGCCAGGTACTGGCTGCCATCTTTGAGAAGCATCTCTGAAAAAGAAAAAAACGAGATACAACCTCAGTCAAAGCAATAAAGTGCATCTAAAATCTAAAGACACACCAAAGTCAACAAACAGTACCATAAAAGCACCATCATTATATATGATTATTGCTAGCATGACGGGGCTGGGAATCTCTCCAGCAATCCATAAATTCTTTTTCAAACATTTCACTAACCTCTAAAGACCCAACTCCATTTTTAGTCTAGCAGTCAAAATAGTGTCAAAGCCACAAGATAATAACTCCTGTGTGTGTTTTGTGCAACTCAAGTGCCTAAAAATACCAAGTGAGTGCACATAACACATCTATCCACAGTTCCTCTAAACAGGTATGACTCATGTCTGGTGAGTGTGTTGGGTTTGTTCATCAAAATACTTGAGTAAYTGTAACAAAAAAAGAAGAAAAAAACATCAACATCTGCTTATCAAATCATTGAAAAAAAAGCCAACCATTAGACCACAACGATCTGAATGAAATTCAGAGCTGCTGTGTGTTTCATTTGAGGTTTTCATTTGGGTTGAAAAGACTTAGACTTCCTCCAAGTTGAGCAAACAGGCAAACATCAAAGCCAAGAGCTCGCCGCTAATCCCAACAACGAAAAACAATCTGCCATCAATCTGGTCACGCTGCTCTGGGCTGCTGCCCTGAACTCTGCTGTCGCCTTATAATCTTCTTCTCCAATCCCATTCCTCAACTGATCAAAAACATGCCGTCTCAATCTGGCATTACAACACGTACGGATAAACACAGATAGCGTCCATCTTCAGAAACACGTGAAAATATCTACGTTCTAGTTAATGCAAAAGGTCAAAAAGGCAAATGACTTTAAAGTAAGGCCAAGCGGACTTACCCCCAMTCCACCTGAGACTTAGCATTCAGCTTGATAGGTATTTATATTAAAGCTGATTATCTTGGAAAATCTAAAACAGAATAAAGCAGAGGCAAAAAAAAGTTCTGTTTTACGGCAAAGTTCCTTTTCTATGAGCTCTCAGACTTTACAGTTGGGCTGTAAYGACAGGAAGAGGACGGAGAGGGGAGGAGAGAAGGAGGTGGAGTGACCCCCCCTACACCCCACCGTCTCTCTGGAACAATGCTGGAACAATTCCCCTGAGATCCCTCACACTAACGGCAAACTTCCTTTAGTCCTCCATCTCTCTCTCACTCTGGACCCCCCGGCAGAGTGAGTCGCACTGCCTCAGCCGTTTGAATGTAAACACACTTGTCCTCACACAGACTCRTCCAATCAGGCATGGCCTGTAAACAGCTGGGTCGCAGCCACCTGGCACACCACCCAAACACGCTGCCCCAACCTCTGATGTCGYCTCACAGCCCCTGCCCCACCGAAAGCAATCAAGACAGTTTACTGCCCATTTAACACATCCACAGACAGACGTGTGAAGACAAGCTCTGACAAACCACTGTGTAGCTGTTACGAGCCAGCGTGAGTGTGTACGCTTACACAGGGTGGTCGGCGGATAGGCGACAGTTGTAAACATGCAAAACCTCTTTGAAACGGTGGGGTTTTATCAAACAGGAAGAGGTTCCGCCTCAGCAGGTGAAGCACAGCTGACTCATTAGCACCGGTTTGCCATCACGAGAGATCAGATGTGAAACACAGGCAGCCAGTCACACAGCTGGATTTCACAGACTTTCCACAAATTAATCCACCTCTGAGGTTCATTTAACGAATTTGAACAAAACATGATTGTGCCTTTTTATAATCTCGTTGAGCGAGCGGAAAACTTGACGGACAGGACTGACCCGGACAAAGAAGTGACCACTACTTCCTGTATTTAGAGTTCCTCTGGAGGTTTGAAGAGAGGGCTTCCACATATTCAGCACAAACAGGAAATGCTTAATGTAATGTTCACACGCTGCATTCAGACGGAAATAGAGCTCATAGAGGACTTTATGGTTTAGTTTATCCATAAAATGTTTTAGAACCTCAGTTCCAAATGGATCTTTAAAGCCTTAATGTTTAAAATTATGACACAGAGTATTAAAAAAATGTTGCCAATTTCCCGATTTTGCCTCTTTGTGTCATTGTTAAATTCAGACAATTTATTATAAGATTAGAACATTTCAGGTCTGAAAATGGACACTACATAAGAAGGGCAAGACCGGCATGTTTAAATGTGTGAAGGACAACGTTCTAACAAAATCGTTTAGTTTTTTACCAATATTATTATTTTTAAACTTTATGAAACGCCTTAATGAAATCCACAGTGATGAAATTTTTAGTTGTATTGTTTTAATAAGTTATATTAGGTTTTAACCATTTTTACTGAACATAACAGAACATAACAGAAACATTGCAAATACACAGTTTTCACACGCAAAAGGAGTGGGCAGAAGTATATATTAGCCCAACTCTTCTCCTGCAACCTTATGCCCATCATGTGCTGATGCATCTCAGTAATCCAGGTAGAAAAAAAATCAAAAAGAAAAAATAAGTAGGTCCTCTGGATGGGTTCTTCTTTAGTGAAACGTTTCGTCTCTCCTCCAAGAGACTTCTTCAGTCTGATGAGTTTCAGGTGAACTCAGCCTTACGCTACGTTTACACTGAATGCGTTTTGAGCGGCAGTAGCGTCCGATTCACATGCAAAGTCTATGGTGGACGTGCCTCTAGGGGTCGTGCGTCGCGTCACGGACGTTTTGGGTGGCACGAAAGGAAGGCGGAAAGGGCGCAGAGCGTTTTCCGCGCATGCGGTGCTGCGGAAGCAGCCGCTGCCCGAGCCGCCGCCAGAGTTCAAATATCTGAACTTTTCGCCGCTCGACGCGTCTCCCACTGAAAACCGAAACAGACGGACTGCAGATCTGTACCTGAAATTAACCGTGTGCAGTTGGATTTTCTGGCAGGAAATATCAGCACCGATGTGGATCAGCTGCTCGGGACAAAAAAAAAGAGAAAAAAGTCCGTGAGCTGGCAGCTTCTGGGGTGACRACACTAACCGAACAAATCGCCTCTAAATCATCTGGTGAGTTAATTATCTGCTGTGCGCAATGTTCGCTTGCTTTTTAGTAAATAAATCAAAGCCATTTTCTTTTATTTTATCTTTATTTCACCCGCCGAGGACACGCTCCTCCCACACCCCGCTGCTGCTGCTTGTTCTGGTCTGAACACTAGTGCGTCCAACGAGAGGCGTTTTGTGCTTTTTGGCCGCTCAAAACGCGTTCGGTGTGAACGTAGCATTTTAAGCACTGCCTCCACATGGTGGACAAAGAGGTCAGTCACATGCAAAAGAGGGCCATCGCTTAACAAAAGGCATGATTAGCTCTATTGTTCATAGAGGGTGTGCCCCATCACCTGACTTATTGGTTTGGATGCTGCGGTTCTTAGGTATCGTGTCATGTGTATGTAGTGAGTGCAGGCGGGACTCAAAGTCCCCTTGCGGGGACTTAAGGCTGAGTTCACCTGAAACTCATCAGACTGAAGAAGCCTCTTGGACGAGAGACGAAACATTTCACTAAAGAAGAACCCATCCAGAGGACCTACTTATTTTTTCTTTTCGACTTATTCCCATCACTTCTTATTTTTTAAAATAATTATTACTTAAAAACAAATGCATCCAACAACGCTGTCACCTGCAATTCCCTTTTACTTTAAAACCTTTTAAACTTGACAGTTTTCCTTCAAGATTAAACTGTTTAATTTAAAAGTTTGTCCTTAAAACCTGTTGTTTATGGTGAAGAGAAAAAAATTAATAACCATCAACAAACATTTTCACTGAATCGAAATTAATCGATTCAGAACTTTATGAATCGAAATTAATCGATTTAGAGAATTGGCCATGATACCCCAAAAGCAACAATCTGGATGTTGGCACAGACTAAACTATCATTCTCGTTATAAAGTCATTCACTCCTACATTAAAGTAGTCCAGCCTCTTCAGTCTTGACTCGAGCCTTGTTATTATGTGACACAGCAGACACTTATTACCAGTAAAACAGAGGTCAACAGAAAGCATGGTTGCACAATCTAAAATTAAAAGAGCAACCAGGACAGCACAATGATGAGAAACTTCATCAGACACGAGTTATTTGGAGCTGGTGGTTTTAATGTGGCCCGCGAAGCAGCAACAGAAATGAGAAGGAGCGTGTGTGAGTGAGAAGGGTGGAGATTAGTCGTGGGAGAGTGCAGCASGGGAATGAGCGGGAAGACAGGAATTCCTCAGGGCTCATTCCGAGGCCTTTGTGGCAGGGAGCGGGAGTCTCACACAATGCATGGCTGTGCCATCGTCACAGAAACACCCCCTTCAATGGACAGCTATGAAGAACAAGGAAGGAGCAGAGAAAGAGCCGTCTTTGACCCCGAACTGATCGGGCAACGTCCAGGTTACGTAACACCAAACAGGCCTGGGTGTCAATCTAACCACAAAGAAAAGTTGTTTGGAAAGGGTGTGTTGCCTGCTAGCAGGTGTTAGCTGAATGTGGGCTGAAGGGTGGGATTATCCACAACAATTTATCACCCAAGTTAGAAAAGATATAATCATTTTTAATTGGGAGTGTAATAAGTCCCGCTGTTTGAAGACTGTGGATGATTTTTATCTTTTATCAGATTCAATTAAAACACATCCATCGCGTGCGGTTACACTCAACATGCATTTACAAACTGTCTCATTCAGATGCTGAAGCTAGCCTGAAAGACCTTCTGGAAGATAAACATTTGACGCCCTCAGGGAAGAAATGAGATCATCTGATTGGCATCTGAAGCAACAAATTCAGCAAATCTCAATTAGTCTCAGCCACTGTGCTGCCTTGAATACACACATGTAGTCCAAAAAAACCCTTTGTCACTTTACTGGATATTCCCAGGGGTTGATTAGTCTCAACAACGCATTAAATGCTACAACAACCAGCCAACTTTCACTGTATGCTCTGAATAACACAACACTTTTTGTATTCCCAAAAGACGAGGCATTTTAAAAGAACAGATGTGATTTTAGAAATTCCAAAATAAAAATCTCTGCGAATAGTGAGGTATAAAAACAAGTTATTATTAACATTGGCTGAACAGAAAGAGGAAATGAGGTCATGCAGACCAAGCTACCGCTGCACAAACACCTCAGAGTAGACAGATGAGAACTGCAATCTGCGAAGAGGAAGGAAACTGAAGACACAGAGGAACCACTAAGATTAATGATAAATCCATTTGGCCAGTGTTTCAAACTTTGTTCTGCTTTGTTTTTGACCAGTCAGAATCATATTTTGAGTGGGATTTGTTTGAGGTGAGGCTGGTAGCGTACTAGTTCCTGTAAGACACCTCCAGAGAGACAGCTGTCCCGCAACAGCTGAACTGACACACCTCCCTCCACCGAGCCAAGATGCCTAGCAGCTGTGTCGGTCGGCGGCTCCCGCAGGCTGTGAGGAGTGCCRGGCTGGGTCAAAGGACAGCCAGTACTTCTCTCTCTGAGGGGGGACAGCGTAAAACCAAACCCAACTGGATTCCACCGAGACTCGTCTCTGGAATCTGAAAGTTTATCTGCTGCTCTTTTTTATGCTCTTCCAGTAATAGCATGACAGTACTGAAACTGCAGCCAGTCTCTGCTCTCATGAACGGGGTCAGAAATGCTAAAGAACAGAAAAAGAGCAGCTCTGTAATACGCAAAAATACCCCGTGTCTGATAGAGCAAGTCAGCTGAGGGAGGGAAAGCTGCGTGCCTTGGGCCGGTTCAAACCCGGTGCTACAGATACTTTATAAAGAATTCTCAACACCACAAAAACAGACAGAGAGGCTAACTGTAAAAAGATGGGAGGAATAAAAGCTGAAAAAACAATAGGAGGTTGTGGACACAATGCTTCAGTAAAACTCAAAGTCTGTAATAAAGTTCCCAAGGACGACATTAACTTTCCAGTCCTGTGAAAAACAAAAAACAAAGAAAAAAGACCAGGATTTWAAAAAAAACGCACATGGACAGTTTCATCTAGACAAAAGAAAACAAGATCAACAAGTGGCTTTTTTTTTGTAAATGGAAAAAAAAAAAGAAGAAAAGAAACTTTAAAACAGGATCTATAAAGATCTAAAAAACGAGCTTACCACGCAGGGAGCAYCGAGATAAAAGTCCTTCCAGTGTGTATCTGTGTGTAAAAATGTTGTGGCTACGTCCTCAGAGTGGTGGGCGATAAAAGACTTCAGCTCAGGCTGTAAACATGAGCTGAGTGTGTGATTCATTAAGAGCTTTATCTAGCCTTTAAAACTCACCCTTATTTCCTAAATAAACCCTACTACTGATTTCTCCCGTATGGCTCACAGCCTGTTAGTCACAAGCACGTTAGAGGAAGTTGGTCAGATTGGTTCATTTTTAGTTTGTCCTACTTTTACTTTGTTGGAAAAAAGAAAACAACACCACAGACAAACTTCCCTAAAACTAAAATATTATATATACTGTATATATGTATACACCATTTTAACAAAAGCTCTGTAACATTAATAAAATCAAATATATTCTTCACYTGAAGTTTTGAAGAACAGAAGAGCTACCATCATTGGCTGCCACTTTTAAAACACTGAGCAAATAAATACTAAAGTTCACAAATATATCCGTTTTTTAACATTTTTAGGGTAATCTAAAGCGAGCAAATAATCAGGAAATGTGAGTTTTAAGCGTCGAACACCAGTGTGACCAGCTTTGATTACACAGCTATGTTATTACTGAACTAAAGCAAGAGAACACAGAAGCAGGTTTCATGTTTCTCTCTGTTCAGAAAACATAAATGTCCTGTTAAAAGAATGCGCTCAGTTAATCCTGGGACATTAGGTTCAGAAATGTTTTAATGGACTATTATACAGCCTGAGGCAGTTCATAAGACAAAAACAGGACTATGACAGATGCAAATTACCACGAGTCATTTCTGGCGTCTCTGACAACCTTGCAGTCAAGGGAAAAAAGAGAGCGAGAGTGAGGTAGCATCAAGACAGCGATGAGAAGTCGTCTGTCCGAGGCAAAAATCCAAAACCTCATAACAAGAGCCACTGCAGCGAGCCTCCCTGACACGATTATGCACAAGCAGGTGTGTAATTCAGGTCTGTGCAGACTGAGGCAGGTGTGAGACTGTTCAGGTCACAGCAGGTGATCTGTTCAGATTTTAAGTGCAGACGTTTAGTTTCATTGTTTATCATCTGGTTGATGTGGATTATCTGTTCAGCTTGACTGAATATTTATTAAAATGGATGAGAATAAACGCTTCTGAAAGTTTTATTATCATCATTTAAAACAATACGGTGACAGGTAAAAATAGATTATGTCAGAATTGTTTTGGCCCTGTCAGTCAAAATATCAGTTCTTTGTTACCTGCTTAATGACGAAGTGTGCAAAACTGAACACAGGCGTTACAAACTTGATGATGTTGAACTTCTTTTTTCGTTGGTACAAATTACTTTCCCTTTGCTCGTGGAGCTCTTGGTACTTCCCTGATGAAATGCACCGGCTCAAAGTACCCAGAAATTCCCAGGATGTGTGATAAGACTTGGCCAATGATTCACAGATGTGGCACTCAGCCAGACGTACAAGCATACTCGTGCATTTGCAGTTGTGGACTAATTGTGAACAAACTCAGCACACACATATGAAGAAATGTAGTTCTTTCAGCTTCTTGTAAAGAGAGTTGTGAGAAAAACAGCCTATTTCTCCTAAAACACTTTGTTGTTGTATATAACAAAAGGAAACCAATACTGTCTACACTGAGCAGTATTGGTAACATTATATTGTGGCTTTACCTGAAATACAAAAAAAGGGAGGAAAGGGGAACAGACATGTTTTAAATAGATCAGAAGTGGAAAAAGACCCAGAAACTTGAGAAAGGGGAATGACCCATCTATGGAAATAAAAAAGATGACCAGAAGTAGAAAGTAAAAATAAAAACTAGATCATCTCCGACACTCTGCTCTGCTTGGAACAGAACAGAACAATCAGATGACCCTTCAAGCTATTCATTCAAACTTTCTCACTTGCTCTCACTCTTTTTCCCTCCTTGTCATTATCAACAAGCTGGACTATTAAATTCAGTTGAAGTTTCTTTTCATGTGTTCTGAGCTGACACATTCCAGCCTCTGTGCATTTTRTGGTGGTGTCTAATTACCCGCTGAGAGGCTGCGAGGCTGCGAGCCGAGCGGTGAGCATGTGAAGGACCATATGGTTAAGTAGGGTATCAAGTCCCAAACAGCAAAAGACGCCTCAGCTTTCCATTGGAGCACAGCTGGCCATTGTTTTGAGGGGAGACAGGAAAGGTTCTGGGAAAGGTTGAGTCACTGGGGTTAGTGTGGAACCCTTCAGAGCGTCAGCTCCCTCACATTCACCAAATGCAATTTAGTAAGACCTTCAGTTATTTCATCCGACGTTCAGCTCAGTGCCGTACCAAGATACCCGTTGAGACGAGAGACCCATCAACATCCAGGACCAGTCAAATGGGTCTGAAGAACAGGAGTTACAGCAGAAAAACCTCTGAAACAGCAGGGCCTGCCTCGCTCATAAGCAGCAGGAATGTAGCGGTTCTGCTTGTTATTAACCACAAACAACACTCTCTCTCTCGTGCCTCCCATACACGAGCATTAGAGGGGTTACAGGTTTCTATGGCCTGGGGCCTGGATTTGTTTTAGGAAAAAGAAACGAGCGCTGCATCAGAGCAGAGCGAGGTGGCGGTCAGCACACAGAGGGACACTTGAGATGGCCCTTGTGGCCACACGCCAGGGGAAACAGGAGCTCCACGTCTGGTATTTGCCTTGGAATACGGAGAGGCAGTTTGAGTGAGGCTACAACACCGAGAGCATGATGGGGTCTCTGAATGACTTACTGTTGAGGCTCGTTCCGCACCAGTAACCTAAGCGCGAGGGGAAATGTCGTGGTTTCGAACATAACTGACCGTTTTCCTCCATTTGGTAGTGATTTGTTAAAACGGTTGCGCATGGTTCGCAGGCAACCGTATGGAAAACGTGGGACATTTGGAATGCTCAGATAAGTGAGAAAGGGGCCCAGATGGTCAAAGRTCAACATGATCTTGCAAATTCTCACAACCGACACATTTGAAAGTCTTTAAAACTCACTACGCTACAAGTTGTGATGAGTATCACATTTCCTCTGCTCATGTTTTGTATGGGCTGCTTAATGTTTATTCAGACTTACCTCTGCAGGTCTTTGCCGTCGTTGATGTTGCTTTCTATGCTGCTTCCATCTCCCTTCGATCTGCCGCCCACAGCCGGGTCCAACTCGGCGTTAGCGGTTTCCTCTGTGGGCTCCCCGGCTCTGGGCGGTGGACAGTCAATGTCCTGCTCTGGCAGAGGGGTGCCCAGCCCCTGGCTCCCCAAGCTGCTGATACTCCCCGTGGTCCCAGGATGGCACTTCTCTGCACCCCCTCCAGCCTGCCGGGCTTCGCTGCACCTCTTCATGGCCTGGAGCTGCGAGAGCGGCACTATGTCGGCTCCCTGAGGTCTATGCCAGACCGTGCGGCGCCCTGTCGAGTTGTAGTAGTAGAAGCGGCCACTTTGGGGGTCAAACAGCTCCCACCACTGGTTGCCGTCTGCCTGGCGGACAGGAACGCCCGAAGGAGGATCCCAGCCGCATTCGCCTGTGGCTAAATTGACATACATGCGCTCACGGGAGCGTGGCTCCAGGATCTCCACCCAATCAGAGCTGAGAAGAAACAAGGCACAGGATAAAGAATTACTTCCAGCTGAAAATGACAAGAGATTCTTCACAGACAGGAAACAACGCTCTATTAGAGGCAATGGTCACGCCTGAGCACTAATCAACTAGACAGGCAGTAAACAACTCACACTGTTTGACAGACTGGGAGGTTTAAAAAATGCCCTCTTGTCCATATGGAGGGAGTGTTAAAATTTGTGTTCCCTACATGCATCCATCTGTAAGAGCTTGTGTTACAAGTGATGTCATCTCTGAGACAGAGCTGAAGAAGTAGCGGCGTGTTTCCTGAACAAGGAGACAGGTGGACACACTCGCTGGGATGCCAGGCTTGGAGTCAGCGGGGCCCAGGGGGAGCTGTACACTCAGAGAGCTACGCACAAACCACAGAGCTCAACTAACAACCGCCAGCTCAGCACAAAACACAACTACACAACACAAGAGACGGTGCAAAAAAGGGGGCGATATGGAGAGAGYAGAAAAATAAAACCCAAAGCAAACAGAGGAAAACTGTTATATTTAACTGAGCAAGACTTTTGACTTGAAAAGCCACCAAACTATACTGCAAAAATCTTGAGCTGTCCCTTATCTTTTATAAAACAGTCTGAAGTTCTTGTAAAAAGTTTGCTTTTGGCAAATTTTACCACTCATTTTTCCCCCAGCCCATTTCCAGACTATATTCAAAGGAATGTTTTGGTTTGTTAATCCACTTAACTCTGATATGTGAATCATTCAGGCATAAAAAAATAACTCCAAATCTCAAGAAATGAATCTGTGTTGKGTCGACACAAACAAACAACCTAGCCAAGAACCAAATTAGATTGTATTTGCAGAATCTGTTAATAACTGCTTGTTGCCAGGATAGAAATTATTTTAACTATTTAGTGGCAAACTCAAAAAGAAAAAAAAAATACAAACTGGCAGGTATGAAAATACTGCATTTGCACAAAAATGTTTCCCAAAACATTCTTAGACAAACATTTAGCACACCGTAGATAAAGTAACTAAAAGACAACACATGTCACAACACTAAGGGTTCAGTGAGTTTTTATGGGTATACTACTGCTCAAAATGTCATGGTCAGATATACAAATTAGACATTAAAGTAGGAGATAAAACAGCCACAGTTCAAACATTTACACACACACACACACACACACACACACACACACACACACACACACAC
>NW_013952577.1:777529-791724 GCF_001266775.1 Austrofundulus limnaeus | reverse complement strand
TCTTACATCTGATGTGAATTTAATCTCAATGAGTTTTTCTCTCCTGGTAAAATAAAAAACAATAATAGGTCCAGGGATTCACCACCTTTTTAAAACCACTTTAAAATGGTGAGAAAACCCCCCACACATAAAACCAAAGTGTGACCCAAGACTTTAGCCCAGTGCTGTTTTAAATTAGATTAAAAATTACCCAAATTAAAAATTAGAAATGCWGCAACTGTTTGTGAGGTGATTGTAGCTGACAGATTTTCAGCTGGATCGCCTCGAGTGACCAAAAATAAGATATAAATTTGTTTATTCCCCCCACAGAGAATCATAAAAAACACTAAACCCAGCTAGYACTGCCTTGAGTAGAAGAAATTGACAAATATCAACCATTTCAAATAATAATAAATTGATGTAAGAAGCAAATAAAAGATATAATATGTTTTATAAAGGTAGGTACGGTCTTTAAACTGCCTGCAGCCAGGTAAACAACAGTCTAATTTATGCATCTTATAACTTGCAAGCATACAAACAATTTAATAGTTGAGTAACAATCATTAAGTATATTTTTAAAAAGTACCCAGCCTCAGCTTCAACACTGAGGATAGCAGCTGTCAGTTCCACCCTCACACATCCGCAGCCCGAGTGTTTGCTTCAAAAATTTAATCAAAGTAGTAACAAACACGTGGGATGATACTGACGGCACATAGGTGACCTCCTTGTTAAATAGAATACACTGTTAAACACCAGTGGTGGCAACAAAAGTTGCATTTTCTACATAACTCACCAAAAGACCTCAACACGATGAGGTAAACGTGCTCAAGTATGTTATTTTGTCCTTTTATTGTCCARTCAAGTAAACTAATTCAGAAACCCAACATTTATAAAGGGAATTATAAAGAAATACAGTTTAAACTGTAAAGTAGTCCATTTTAGTGACATTTTTCTTTTTGTTACATGTTTGTGGAAAGATGTAAAGTCTTCCAATTCAACCAGAAATTAAATAAAAACATTGTATTTGGTGTCAACTATAGTTGAAAATAAATAGTTGAAATTGGAAACAAGAGAAAATGCTTCAAAAATTAGAAAAATAAAATGAAAAATTATTTTTTTTACAATAAATCAAATTTGTAAATAAAAAAAAAAACTGCTAGTGCCATACAACCAGGTCATTGGACYTGTGTTTTTGAGCTAGTGGATCAGATGAAGCTTTAAAACATGCTACCAAAGTCATGAGGGGMGGAAAGGCAAACAGGAGGAACGGTTTTGCGGTTATATTTGTAGAGTCACRTCCAGGTGACTGAATCACACGGCTCATTTTCTTCTTTTCTCACAGTTACCACTTAAAGATCCTATGTTTTAGTCTCCCACATGAATCTAGCTCAGTATCTGGCAGAAAGTGCCAGAGGGGGAGAAATGTCACAAGAATCTGTTTGAGGTTTGGATGCTTTCCCAGCTTTCTATTTGGGAGAGAAAAGCTTTTCTCCTCCGGGTCATGGCTGTTTGTGGTGTGATACTGACGTCCAGGTTACCTGGAAGGATCAGATGGGGCGAGAAGCTTAGCACGGAGAAGAGTGCATACAATGTCCACCAAATACACATATGTTTCTCGTGTTCCTGCCAAATCAACCCTGCTTGTGCCCCGGGCTCAGAAATAGATACGAGTGTGTGGTGCCAGTCAGCCCTGCCAGATTTACACTGTCACTCCACTGGTTGCAACTCACTGGGAACAGCTGTTCTCGGCTTTAACTGAAAAGGCTTGAGTAATATCACTGTACCTGTTCATCAAGCATCAAGTATCAAGCTCTTTCTGTCTTATGTGGTGCCAGCAGCAGCCCCAGGGTCTCCACACCTCCATATAGCAGTCAGGTAAACATAGAGAGAAAATATTATCCTTCCACATACCGTTTCCCATTTGGACCCGTGCTTCTCTGCTGAGAGGCCATCTGGTTTGTTCCCTCACAACACAAAATCCACTCTAACCTTTTGAGGGCTCAACATGTCCTGGTGTGCAGTTGTTAAACCAAATGTATATGCTTTTCTTCTTTAAGATTCACAAGTGTAAAAAAAAACAAGAAGCCATTTGAAGGCTTAGACAGACATTTCACATAAACAGAGGTCTTACAAKGTCAAACGTTTAAAAGATGAGTTTCACAACGATTCGATTCGCAGGATGGGAAGCCCAGAATATAATGGGGCATTCAAAATGCAACGAAGAGTCTACATCCAACACATACCAAAAGCTGCATGCTTTTTATTGCTCCCAGTCTCCAGAAGAGACAAAAACTGAAACTCTTCACGTTGCRTTTATTACTATTCTCCTGTGTTTATCATGACTTTCTGTAAAAGAAATGAGATTTCTCATTTTGATCAACAAAGTAGGCTTTTTACACTACGTAAATTTCTTGAACTTCGTAAGCAGCGTGCAGGTGACCGCAATTATTTTATGAAGCCAGAGGACGACACAAAGAATAAACTGAGCCAACTTGGACAGAGAAGGTAGCCATGTTATAAGCATAAGCAGCGTGAGGGACACATACAGAATAAATTGTGCCGGTTGGGTAGAGGAGGTGGGAAGTGATTCTACAGCCTCAGTAGCTGTTGTGTGTTCTCACAACCTCTGCACCAGGTGTGTCCAAACGATTTCATTTATCATAAGGACTTCTGAGACAATTTATCGCCCAGCAAAATTTGTAATCATGACTGCCCAATGAACAAGTACAGAATTAAAACTGCAGCTATGAGCTTTTTTATCTGCACGTCCCAAAAGCGGGCAGCAGTGACACACTTCAGCATGCCAGGCGGCCTCCTGAACAGCCCAACAGGAAACCAAGGTTTGAGGGTCAGCTCCGGAGGCCGTCGCTGACGAGCTGTGCAGCATGCAGTGTAGAGGTAGCTAAAGGACTGCTCCCTTTGGGTAAATAAACCAGGGTAAGAGCTAAGAGCTGGCCTGCTGGGCTCTGTTGACAAGACCAGGTTGACGTGGAAGACAGACTGACGTTCAGGTTCTCAGATCACGGTTTGGGAAGACTGATGATTGAATGAATTTGCCTCACTATCATAAAACTGTCGTATTTCTTTACAATTAGAATAAAACTATCTTTATCTATTCATGCCAACGTTTGCTGGGCTATAAAACTTGAAAGTAAATTAGCTGACTGAAAAAAGAAGAAGCAAAATATTTTAAAAAAAAAAAGGTAATGGATAAACTTTGTCTCACTTTTTTGTATTTTGCACGTGTTTGTTGCACAGAAAACCATGTAAATAGGTTCAGGTTACCTCACCACATGTGCGTATGGTCTATAACCTCTAGCAGCGCTCTGCCTCGCGCTGCAAATGTTCATAAATGGCCTGGAATGCAGTCTGCACCAATTCTGAGCTTAACTTCATCAAAGATGTTTTAGATTCATTTGAAATTACCTCATTACACAGACAGTCCTATGACTGAAGCATGCACTCTGAGAGAACCTATGTTTACAGGTTAGAGTCACATTAAGAAGCAACTAACCAGAGACTTTTACAGTTCAGTTTTATCTTTTGTTTCATCAGAATCTCACGAATGCTTCAGTCCTCTGGTGGTTTATTATTTGACTCATGACAGACAGTTCTGTGTCAAAAAACTGCCTTCAGGCTTCAAAAATGGAAACTAAAGTGACAAATCTCATGTCCCTTTTGTTCTTTTAAACCGTGCTATAAAACACACACTGCTCTCAGACGGCACAGAGGGTCTCTGTCTCCCATTTGGGTCAAGGAGATGCTTGAGCACTTTTTTTCCCCATAGCGACTAAAAATAAAAGCTGGTCAAATTGTAAAAACCGCACAAGTCACAGCTGGGGCCACAAGTCCAAACGAACACAACTTTCATAGCCATCATTTTACTCACAATCATGATGTTCATCTTTCAACCAAATTTACAGTCAGCTCCAAAAATAAACTGGGACTGAGAGCAGTCTCCCAGTGTGAGGGAAACAACAGAGCACAGCACATGGAATCTGCCCCATTGTTCAAAGCCAACGCCAAAGTGTATATGGCACTTTTCCCAGTAGCAGTAAACACAGAAGACTGGACAATGCATTCCCTAGAAATAGGGCAACAAGCAACCTCGTGTCATTGTCCAGCTCTGGGTTTCAAACCAACTCAAATAGCTATGTGGCTGTTTGATTTCAACAAAGAGATAAACCAAGCAGAGAAAAAGAGAGACAAGTTTTCACTGGGGAGCGTAAAGTTTAGACTATAAAGCTGCAGCGTTTAATCAGATGGTCATGTAACGGCTGAATAGCAGCGTGACGCTTTGGTGCCATCGTGGCATTTCTGATGTAGATACGACACCCTCAGAAACTGTGGCTGATGGGAGCGTTACCAAAATTCCCCCCTTTTTCCCCCCCTCACAGAGAGATAATGGGCAAAAGCAGTGAAGCAGCTACTTGAAAAGTAACCTAAAACTTTTTCCAACAACAGACAACTTTGAGTTCCTGCTCCCGACGGTCTGTGATGGAGCGAAACAGGCGGAGCTCTCACACAGGGCTCGTCATTCATCTGAGAAACTTCAGCACTCTGATCACAGAGCACAGCAACAAGTGCCGAGATACACCCTTACTGCTATATTTACACAACAGCTTTTTACTACTTAGAGACATAAAACATCTTTTGTGCTCAGATACTGTCTTAAAAATAACTTAGTGCTCTGACAAAAGGCGGGAATTTTGCCACACAGATGAAAAACTATTAAAATGTTGTAACATTGAGAAAGTGCTGGTTATTTTTCCTCCCGCAAAGCAAGCAGAGGCCTGTGTTTCATGAAGTGATCTGTCAAAAAGCAGACTTTTGTTTGGTTATGGAGAACCTCATCCAAAGTCTATTCAGCATAGCTGCTAGGCAACCTGCTTATCTAAATATTGTAAAACAAGAGCAGAGACATGGGCCGACTACTGAGAGACTGGCAGCAGTTCCAATAGCTGTGACTAACACAGAGTGTAACTGTAAACCCTGCATGTTGAGAGCTGCAGCAGCTCCACAGAGTAAACCCATCAGCTGCAGAGAAAAAAAAAACTGCCCCGATCCAAAGAAGAGGCCACTTTTACTCTTGTCCTCCTTAAAAATGTAACTCAGATTTACAGAACCGAAGCCTTTACACACAAAGTGTGAGACTCGTCGACGTGTGCAGGATGTGGGCTTACTCCAGCCCAGAGTGTCCAGAACAATTGCAGTGAGTGGAGTGGAGTGCACATACCTCAGACTGCAGAAAAATGTCCTGCACCTGCTGTTCACACATTCTTTGGGCTTTTTGTTTCACGCCTCCCGTTTTATGTTAGAGGGGGGTGGTGGTGAGGGAGGAAAGAAAACTTGTAGCACAATTCATTCATTCATTATTCACTGCTTTAGGAGATGTGGTCAGAACTGCAGTCCTGTAGGTTGAAACCCAGGTTCATGAGAGTTATCTACAGAAGGGAACAGTCAACCCAAAATAAACTATTATTAGGGCTGTGTACATACACAGGGGTCATGACACAATATGTCGCAATATATTACCTTTTTTTCCCCAAAATTTATATGTTTAATATGTATTTTATACGTTTTATTTTTCTTATTCCATCCATGTTTTCAGTGGTTTGGCCAAATGTGCCATTAAATTGTTTGATAATATATTTATGGCAGCTTTTAGATTTATAAGAATTCACTGTAAAAAATATGGTCACCACACTAACAACAGCCTATATTGTGCTGAAGTCCAATTTAAACAGATTAAATGAAGCTGCTACAGACTGTGTTTCTGTCAGGGGGCTCCTTAAAGAGGTAGCACGAATACACCAATCACTTCAATGCTCTCTATGTTTCATATGGTTGTTGCATTTGGCCACTTCAGTATCGTCCTTTGGGGGACACCCTTCAGCTTGAGGCGCTAGAAAAATGCCTACCTGCCTTTCCGTACTGTGTCGGCTGACTGTAGACTGCAGTTGGGAGAAGAAGCGTCCTGTACGGGATACTTTAATTCAACTTAAAATACTGGACAGTTCAGCTTTGAAGGCAGTGGGTGTTGGTCTAATCTGCTCAGATTCAGCCATCGGTACTTGGTGCTGGTTTTTAAATGTGAGGGTCGCTTTAGAGTATAGTCAGGAAATAACATATTGCAATATTTCAGTATATCAATATTTTCTTACACTCCTAATTAATTGATTTCAATTTTGCCTTTAAGAGGTAAACTTTCTTGTAATCTTTTAAAGTGGGATTAAGCAAAATCTCTTCAGGGTTTTCTAAGTTTCCTACAAATTAGCTTAGTTAATTTTCAGTTCAGGACAAGTGGAAGAGAAAATAAACTGTAGAAGACTTGATAAACAGCTGAAAGTGATTACCCTGTGAGAGGGTCAAAGCATCTCTTACCTTTCAATTACTAAATATAAAATTTCCAGAAGATACCCCTTTAAGGATTTGTTCATGCAAAAATAATGTTTTATGTCTGTCAAATTGGGTTATGCAAGGCCTTTATAATAAAAAAAATGTTTTTCATAAACAGCTAAAAAATTAGTAATCCTTGTACCACGTGGGTTTAAATAAAAGGAAACTTTTTTATCCAAGATGTCGTGTTACTGGAACATGGCTAAAAGGGTTAGCCCTTAAGCTAGGTGTTTGTGTTTGAATGACTCAAAGGTTCAAGCTAAGTGGCTTAAACAAAAACGAATTCCTCTGAAAATCATCAGGGACTGAACTGAATTGAAAATAAGAGCAAAAGCAACAAATATCCCAAGAAATGTTTTGAAAAATGTTGAGAAAGCCTGAGAACTACGAAAGATTACTTCAAACACTTTACAAGAAAGTCTGGCCCCTTGGGTCAAAAAACAAAGACAAGACAGGTGGTTTGGACTTTTACTCTGTACTACAAGATTTCAAACCAATCCAAGACAAGAAACKTTAATGTCAGGCTTTAATATTTCTTTTATTTATTTATTTTGTTCAGTCTTTAACAGAAGGTGTGTTTTGTACAGCAGAGCCACAAGACATTGTGGTGACGTGCATGTGCCTGTCTTTTGTACACATGAAAATTATTTACCAGTAAATAACAGATTTTTAAAAAAACACCTATCAACTCTGTTAGGTACTGTATATCCTACTATAGATTACTGCCACAACTCCTCAGATAAAAAAATAAACATAAAGAACTTTGGTTGGCTGACAAAAAAGCCTGAAAAGAGGCACAGAGATTTCTCATCCACCTTCCTTTCCAAACCTCCTCCCCCTTCCTCTTCCTCTCCTACACTTCAGCAGTTGTCGATGTCCGTTCCTTACTTGCCGTGCACAAACAAGTTTGGGGTCGTCTTTCACACTCGAACACGTGAGACCTGATAGAGCTGCTCCATGTGAGCGGACCAGGGCACAGGAGTGGCACGTCACAAAGAAAGGGAAAAGGGATAGCACTTTCTAACTTTGAGCAGATTTYTGTCTTGCTGGGAAAACATGGCTAATATGGGAGATAAGTAGGATTCTGAGCTGTAACCTGATTTATTAAAAAACAATGACTGAACTGAAACAGGTTGGATKTAAAGACACTCTAAAGTGAGAATAGACCGAACGGAAAGTGTTTCCTTTCTGATATGTTGAGTTTGTTTCCTGTTCGATGASTAAAAGCAGGAAAGTAAAGAAAACAAACTACCAACAACAATCTGTGAACTGCAGTAAAGCCTGCATTAACCCCYTATCATCAAAATGTCATCACTTAGTCAAGATGAATAAACATGATTCCARTGAAGCTTCTAAAACTGTCTGGTATCACCTGATAGACTGACATTTCTGAATCACCACAATGACACATCCAAAACTKCTAGAACTGGATGGACCAGTTTGCCCCTTGTTCCACATAATGCTCTATATAAACTTCACTGAACACAGGGTTTAAAAGAAAGAGATAAAAACTAAATGTACATTGGGAAATTGGTCTGAAATGTTTTGCATARTAACAGTTAAGTAAAACAAAAAAACAATTTTACTGCATGAGAAACATCAATTCAACACAAACACATGTTCATAATAATATCCAGTCTTGAAAATAGGGAATTCTTGTTTTAAGATACCATCCTAACGTTCCTTGAAGGAATGCATATCACCTCTTATGTCAGTGTTTAATTCTGAACACTTTCACAAAACACTTTAACTCGGGCCGAGGCGGCGAGGAGGGTCAACCCACTCCTGATGTRACTTTGTGCCATCGATACGTCAATCTGTAAGCAAGCTTCATAATTCAGTGTGATGAAGTGATGAGACCACTCAGTCACAGGGTTAAACAGATTTATTACAGAGGGATCATCCAGGATGACGCACAGCAACTTTGTATTTAGTTTAAAAAAAATGTAAGCACCKAGAAATTACCAAACCAGGTTAACAGGTGGTGTTTTGAAAACAATAGGAGGGAGATGCCCATCACATAATTATGTTTCATTTGCTCCACGCCTCTTTCAATTCTGCGACGCTCACTTGACTTCTGAAAAGATTACATTTCTGAGGGAAGAGGCCGGCTCCATCTGTGATTTACGAAAGGTCAGAGGCAACATAAAGGCAGGCTGGTTTTAGCGGTCATTTACCAGAAATATTTTGTAAATGTGTCTACAGACAGACAGGGAATGCAAAATAATGGGTACTGAGGTGACGAAGAATGCCCAGTGATGACTCATGACCATATGCATCACAAAGCCTACGAGATGGACCCTATTCTGAGGCCTGTGATGGAGAACAATGCAGACTATTGTCAGATCAACAAGCAGACCCCATTCAATGAGGGCTCTGTGTAGCCACCACAGAGGGGAGTCGGGCCAATCAGTGCTGCGTTGGGGGGAGGACCCTGGAACGTGTAAAAAAGATCCAGGGTGACCCTCTCCAACAGCTGCCCAAATCCAGGACTAGAAACCGTTTCCTCTCTCCGCTGGAAACAAATTAAACTGGATCCATCCCACAAGAAGACAARAGCCACCTTCAGCAAGGCCAGCGCTTCCCATGATGCTTTCCAACGAGCAATTTTACATGCTCCAAGAGAATTCACCCTTACAAGCCGCCAAAATGTTCAGCCTCATCTGTGACGAAGTGATTCTCCGTGAGATAGGAAATAAAACCTAACTACTGCCTCACCGGTTCCAGGACAACTTTTTCATGTTGGCACTTGAAGAAAACACTAAATGCAAACAAGCAGCGCTCTGTGGTTTCTGAATAAAGAGTATAGTCTCGTCTCGCCACCTTACCCTCATCTCCTACAGCTTCCAGGAACCTCCACACTGTTTGCTGCTCTGCCGAATCTGACCCCACTTGGCAACACCATCTCTAAATTCCCTCCTACAGAGTCCAACTCAACAGAAGTCTCTGTCCATCATCAAATCAACCCCTTTCTCTATCTAAAAAAAGGGGGGAGTCTTTTTGGGGTCAGAGAAGACTCTGGATAAAAATGAACATGTGTGCGAGAGGCTGAGGATGGGATCGGAATGTTCACCACATACAGACTGATCCTTCTGTCCGGTACACCAGCTGTCAGCCATCAAACAATGGGGTCGCTTGTTTAAGTTGAATAAAAAATTAAAACTGTAAACATGCGTAATATTCCAACATTTGAAGCTCAAAAACATTAAGCACACATTCAGCAACTTTTATGGATCAAAATAAGTCAGCTTCTGCTATCTGAGTGCAGCCAATAGTGTCTGACCTGCTTCCCTTTTCAGTTGATGTAGTTTGTAACATAATTTTAAGAGGGACAAACACAATCCTTGATGTTCACCCCCCATGATCGACGTGACAAACGAGGCCAGAGTCTAATCCTAGTTAGTTAGGGGGTCAGTGGGTGGAACGAGGAGCCAGGCAGGAAAGGAACATCCGGCCTGTCTTGTAGAGGAAGTGAAGATGCAGACCTGCCAGGATTAGAAATGCAGGACCGTCTGGTGAAGACGTTAACGCTGGGTCTGCGTGTGACCGAGGGGAGGAGAGGATTTAGGAGGCCGTCGCAGGGGATCAACGTGTAGGGAGAGATTATTATTTTCCAAATAACAACAGACTTATAGGTTGAGGTAGATTTTTTCCCCCCTCTTCTTGTGCACATGACTGAGTTAAATCTCAATTTGTGAAAGCTCATCGATATTACATAAAAGTTGTTTAGCTCTTCTGAAACGGATGACTCACTTATTTACACGACTTACGTGAATGCACCACAAGTTATTATCCCTTATAATGCTACTGAGTGATGACCAGCACTTCCAGCATTAAGTTCAATCCACTGCGCTCGTGAGGACGAAGGTGAAGCGCGTCAAACGGTTGCAGGTGCGGATAAATGTGTTTGACCAAATCACCTTAACCTCATTATAGAGTCATGGCGGCGGGCCACAGAGAGCCTGAGTCAACTGGCAGGCGTGTTGAGTTCAGGAGCGCTCGTACTGGAGGATGTGAGCAGGATTTCAGGCCAGCAGAGACAAACGTGACTGCTGAATCACTTGGTTTTAAACATATTATTTAAACACATTATGGTAAAACCATTACATTAGAGAAGTTAAAAAACAAATCTCGCAGCAGAGAAACAAAGCTGTCTAATAATGAAAGCAGAACAGGACAAACATCTGGTTTTGTCCTTGTAAAAACACCCAATTTGAAGTTTCGTTGAGGAGTGCCCAGCATGAATTGTTCTCTTCTTATGCCTGACAACTGCTGTGAGTTATTAGTGTAAACACTGAGACAACGTCCTATTGTGACCCCAGCTATTCATATTAACAAGAGATGTTTCGTGAGGCGGTACCACCAAATGGACGGCCGTTTGTCACATCCTGCATTCCTCGTTTGTGACGTAGGGCCGGACAGATTAAGACACGTGACGGACAGTAGAAACGGACGGGAGATAAACTCAACAGGTCAACCCTTCTCCGGTGCAGCAGCATGGATAGGATGATCGAGCAAAACTGCTACACCCAGGAAGTTTGGATGGCGTGCCAATGTCGAACTAAACAACTTCAGGCTATGTAAACGATCCCAAGAGGGGAGGTTTGTCAGAATATGTGTAATAAAGCAAACGTCAACATGAGGCTGCTGCGGTCAGCTGGTATGGATCCTCACCACAAGGTACAAATGAGATCAAAGGTTCGTATAACTTTAGCGCTCATCTATAAGCCGCTGGATTAAACTATACTAACAAAAGATAAATGGGTCCCACTCCAGCTCCTTATAATATTGCCTGCCACCAAAAGGCAAAGGTGGACGTTAATGGAGGGTTATTTTCCAGATACAATATTTTTTATTTTCCCTGTAAGTCTGTCTATAAGCAAATATCCCCTTGATGAATTTTATTGTGCATCTACAACTAAATGTCATTGCTAATCAATAATACCCAACACTAAGGATGTAAGAATATATTTCATTTCCTGATCCTGTATCGATTCTCTAAAGAACTATATCAATTTTCTATTAAGGCTTAAAATACAAAACTTAATGCTGGTGGTTTATTTTTGTTTTGTAGTTTAATCTCCAACCTCTAGTTGGCAGCAGCCAGACAGTCATTTGGCTCCTCCACTCCAGAGGAGCCTCGGAGTATAATGAATCATGATTACTAGAACTAAACGTTAGCACTAAGTACCGATGGCTGAATCCAAGCAGATTGGACCGGCACTCACTGCCTTCAAAGCTGAGGTAGGGATGAAATATGAAACACATACAGAGTTTTCTTTGTCAGAATTTTGGGAGAAAAAAATACAATAATTCACAATATATCGCCTTTCTAATAGTATCGCAATTAGGGACGCATGATGTATTGAACGTTGTTGGTTATTTTTTTAGCATATCGCTATCAGTCCGATACGTAAAACTGAGCTGATATTAACGTCTGATATTGATTTCCCACTTGTTGCTGTTTGTGTTTCTGTTTTGGGAGGGGAACTGGTTGGTTGGGTGGTATCTGATCATGGTAGTGACGCTGTACAGCCAGGAATAACTGAAGTAGAGTGCTATGTCAGCAGGCTGGTTGTTTTTGTTTTTTACAGTACCAAAAAAAAGACAAGTGTGTTTGTACGTATGTATATATAAGTAATTTGTGCATTTGTGTGATATCAGTAAATATTGGCTACCGGCCATAACAGCAATATTAATATCAGATATCGATATCTGCTGAAATTTTTATATTGGTGCATCCCTAATCCAGATATATTGTGATATTTCATATCACGACCCTTGTGTCAAGGTATCATATCACTAAATTCTTGTCAATACACAGCCTTAGCCAACACTAAAATAAAATWACTTACAAAATTCTGTATTTGCTCAGTTTAAGTATTATTATAAATTTGGTGATACGATACATAAAGACAGAGGAGTCTGATATATCATGATATATCTATTAACAAGTCGATATATTGCCTTTTTTTCTCCAAAAGATTCCTATTAAAAAAAACTAAGTGCACGCATAAAATCCAATTAAATTCAGTTTATTTCTATGTAATCAAAAGAACACTGAACATCCACAACATTCATCCACTGAAAGCCAATAAAGTGCTTTTGAGTTTCTATACCATATCAGGAAATGAAATACTGTGATATTTCAGTGTATTTTCTTACATCACTAATGACTCAACTAAAAAAAGTCAATTACAACACGTTTCATGTGTAACATTACACAATGTTACAAAATTGTGCAGAACATAACATGACAACATTTTCTTTCTTTCCCTATAGGGATCTTCCCAAAGGATGAGTGAAGTTGTTTTCAAAGTTTGGCTGCAAATTTATCATGTTTCAATGCAACATGTTAGTTTTAAACTGTGGCATTAAAGATGCTGCATTCTGTCAAGCAATACCAGGCTTTTAATTGTTTAACTGMACACATTAAAAATCTTGTTTTGACGTTAACATTATATTGTTAGTGTCTCAGAAAGTCACAGTCTTGTCAAAAACAGAWGGGAGACATTTCCCATCTTTCACATGTCTGAGGTTTTTAATGGTTCAGAGAGGCTGAAACATCTTAAAAGGTTTTAAAGCCCATCTGCACTGTAAGCAGATCAAACCAGCAGCTGAGTCTAAAAACAGAAGGACTCAGTAAAAAACTGGAGTTGGGGACATATTGCTTTTGGTTTCTGGCCTCTTTAACCACAGAAAAGAGCAAAGCTGCTCCAACAAATTACTGGACATCAAAGTCAAACTCTGGAGCTGCTGGTGTACCAAAAAAMTCTGTGATTTATGTCTGACTGACCTCCAGCTGTCGGTGTTGAAGCTAATTAAACTATTTTAAAAGCTTTAATTTCAACTATTGCTAAAGCTACGAGCTACAGTTTACTACATGCTGGATTTAGCTAGAAAAAGTGACTAAACAATTTGTTTTTAAATCAGAGCTTTCAGCTGCTACCCATTAATAAACTCACCTCATTAAAGTGCTGTTATTTTAAACGCTTTTTAAGCTTTAAGTAGTCTTAAAGTGATAATAGTAGTTTAGTTTGCAGTGAATGGCGCGGACGGTTRGTTGGTCTGCAGCGGGATGATGTCGAGCTGAACTTCCTCCAACTTCACGTGTCTCTGAGTAAAATAAAACAAATAAAGGAGTTTCCTTACCTTGACCCGACCATTTTCTTTACATGGTCAACGAGACGTGAACAGAAAGTAAAGCTGTGTCTGGAGCGGTGAGTTGTCACGGAGCAGCCGCGGCGGTGAGTGGAGGCTCTGGCTCCAGCACGGCTACATCCGGAGTCTCCGCCTCCCCACGTGAGTCATGGGGTTGGGATGGGGGTCACCCGGTCTGCAGCCGACCCCCGCTCTACCCCCTACGAAGAGCCTATTCAGACAACTCCTCCCCGCTTGTATTACATACCTCCAAAACAAGAAGAGACTCACTATCTCTATGGAAGATCATCTCTGCCGCTAAGCTGGAATAAAAATAAATAAATCGGAGTCATGATTCTGAAATGCTGAGTCATGATTTGTTTGTTAGCTGGTGACAAACAATACACAGTTTTTGATTTGAAGTGTTTGTTTATGTGTGTCCATCCAGGGGTCACTGATGCATATTGGGCGGGGTACATCCTGCAGGTTTTATGTTAAATATCATCCAGGGGCACCAACAGAAAGAGAAAAGTTACCCCCCCTGCCACAGATCCTGATCCTTTTGGGCCCCGACATTTTTTTCTTGTGAATATTTTTGTCTCCATCAGCTTTGATTTGTACATCAAAAACACAAACATTGTTTTTGAACAGTGAGGAATTACTAATATATATTATTC
>NW_013952577.1:767265-776399 GCF_001266775.1 Austrofundulus limnaeus | reverse complement strand
TACATATATTATTTAACATTTAGTAAAAAAAATAGTGAAATGTAAGAACAGTGAGCTAAATAACAAAATGTTTTTAACTTGGATTTTGCTCTCAGAAAATGAACTGAATAATGAAAATGGGTTAGTGACATTTTTTAACATCAACTCYAAATATTAATGAGTCACCATGGAGTCTTGTCATGGACATTTTAATCATCCTTTAATCAACCTTTTTAATTTATGGAATAAAAAAAATCATTGTCTAACTGTTTTTGTATGTAGAACWAATGACTTGTGATTTAGCAGCACCAAACACCACCATGTCATCAGTGAGTGTTGAAATGTTTTATAGAAACACCTTGCTTTGCTTTTCTCTAACATTCAGAGACGCTGACACTGGATTCACCTATGACTGGTTTATGAGAAAACACAGCCTACTTCCTAGGTTCAGATGCTTTCATTTCCTTGTCACCTTTCCTAACTTGTGACAAGCTGTGATTTTTATTTATTTTTTTAACCTCAGGAGTTGATTTAAGCAAGCAACATCCCAGATCTGCTCACAGAGCTCTCAGCACAAACAGTTCATCAGTCAGTAAAAGTGACCTGATGATGCCTGAGCACRATATTTTAAAACTTGGTTGGGTCAACCTAAAACAGACCTCTGAAATAAAACTCTCTAAATGTTCTTTGATTAGAGCTGTCATCTAAACGCTCTTTTGATAAATGTGCCTTTCCTTCCCAATAACTTAAATAGCTGTGAGTGACAATAGATAATTTGAAARCTAGTCCTATTCACCACAAAGATTTAATTTAGATTTCCCTCAGGTTCTGATAAGCTCAGCACTCTGCAGATGACAGTCCATCCCTGCACAGCATATTTCACTGTGAATGTGCAGACAAAGGAGCTATAGTCTGACTTTAAATGTGTAAAAAAGATTTCTGCTGAGATGTAAAGACTGTAAAAATATTTCTTTCTGYGGATACTGTCAAATGTTTTGGCTCTATATTTGTGTGTGTGTTGTCTTATTTATGGGTAAAATGCTTATGTAACTTTCATTTTGTGAAGTGTTRTACTCAGAAAGTAAAATATGAATAAGTGTAGGTTTAGCACTTAACACATCATTAATGCAGTGACTTAGTTGCTCTGAGAACAGATGTAAAACTGTGACATGTTCTGGCTTAAACTCTCGTTGTCACGCAGGTTCCCCCTCATGGCTCTGCAGTCTGAGGTGCAGTACGCCGAGTGTCTTCTTGTTGGAGTGTCCTTAGCAAAAATACTGGGCTCCATAAGGGCTGGTTGTCAATGTATGTGTCAAGAGAAACAAAACATTTCAAATGTTGTCCTCATGGTGAAGTCAGTACAGTTCAGGATATATGGAAATGTGTATATTTTCCAGCCAATATATTATTCACTTATGATACACAGCAAAAATGCCAGTGTTAAYTTAACACACACAGTGATAATTTTAACACCAACAAAGTGTCTATATGTGTCCMCAYTYGCTGGTGTTAAAATAACATTTGTGAAAACGTTCAAATTTAACACTCATTTTGTTGTTAATTTAACACCAACCAGTGTTTAATATCCAACAATACTTGGTGTCATATTAATATTTCAACAGTGTTACAATAAAGTGTTAAAAGTAACACCAGTAAATTATTATTAACAAAAGGGAATTGTGTTGTTAGAAAGGTTTACAGACACCACAAGATGTCAATACACCATCAAATAGAGAGTGTAAATTTAACACTCAGAATTAATATCAAACTCTTTATAGTGTTATATCAACACTACTCAGTAGTTTTAAGAAAAGTATAATGGAGTCACCCTTCACACACTAAGAAGTATCTCTCACTCATTGTGTTGGTTTTTGGCCAATAACAAACTTAAAGTTGAACAACTTGATMAAACTGAACAAGAAAAYTAACCAGAACAACTMATTTTTACTCTCATGAACTTCTTTAATAGTCATAAACATGCAAACACATCATTTCTGCATGATTTCTCAGCAARGAATGCTGGGTAAATACWGGTSTGTCTGACACGAGGTGGAAGAGRGCGGGGCTTTTCAGAATACTGCTTTTTTCCCCAACACTGCATGGTGTTAAATAACAACACTGTTAAGTGTTATTTAAAACTTAACAGTGGGTGGAGCTTATTTAACACTGTCCAGTGTTGATACAACACTGACGAAATCAACACTGTGAATTAACACCAACACTGGGTGTCASTTTACTCAGAWAGTAACACTAGYGGGTGTTAAACACCCACAATTTTAACACTGAAATTTTAACACTCCTGTTTTTGCTCACATTCAACAGCAAATGAGGCAAAACTAGAACTTCCTGCATATCTGTTTACATTTTATTACCTTCATAAATTGGTTGGTTAAATGTAAGATGATCTTTGTAATAAATAAGTTGTGTTTTACAGCTACAGGAGGACGTAACTTCAGTTTGGGGTGTAGAGAAAGCTGCAAAATTATTCATTCCACCACGGTTTTGCTATTTTACAATGTAGAGTGTAAAGACACTAAGATGTTTTTAATAAATAATGTACCTGAACATAATACCCAGAAACTAAAATCAGAAAACAGACTTGTTTGAAAATATTTTAAAATTATAGAACTAAAAAATGGTACATGGCAGCATCAGAAGCTAATTGTATAAAGATGATCCAGCTGTGAGCCATCAAAGAGTCAGATGAGCTAAATGTTATTCACCAGTTGTCCTCAGAACCAGTCACACCTTTAAGCATCAACTACTACCACACTCAGCAATAAACAGCAGGTAGACCAAGGAACATCACACAGGTCAGAAACAAACCGGAGCCTCCCATGAAGCAACATTAAACCCATTTAATGGATTACCCTTTAAAAAAGGGAAATACTCCACCACACAAACCAAGGCAACTTTATTTATATTGCACTTTTCAGCCAGGGGCAGCAAAGTACTTAGAAGTCAATAACAACACACATTAAAATAAACAGAATAAAACAGATTTAAAAATAAATTAAAAGAACAAATTAAGAATGAGGAACAGCAAATCAAAAGGTTTTTAATCTTGTTTTAAGATAGCTTAGCTGATTCTAAATTTTTAGTTCATAAAAACTGAAGGCTGCTTCAGCATGTTTTGTTCTGACTCTAATAAAAGGTTAGTAGGTTTGATTCAGGTGATCGTAAAGATTTTAATGGTTTACAGTAATGAAAAAGAGAGATATAGCAGGGTCCYGACCAGTAAGTGTTGTAAACCATTAGTGAGATTTTAAACTATAGTCTTTGAGCAACAGGCAGCCAATAAAATGACCTCAGAACTGCTGAATTTTTTTGTAAGGACTCTAGCAGCAGCATTTTGAAGACATTGAAGATGTCTTATTGATTTTTTTAATAGTCCTGTGAAAACAGCATTGCAACAATCGAATCTGCTGAGAACAAAGGCATGAACTAATTTTTCAGAATCCTGTTGTGACACCAGTCGTCTAACTCTGGCAATATTTTTAGTTGACAGTTAAGGAGGAAAAATAAAAGCAAACAAATATAAACGGCCCAATAAATAAATAATAAATAAATCCACTTAAAATGCACCAATTAATTAAAACCTTTCTCATTTTATTAATTCATATTTATTTTTCCAGCTTAGTTCAGACTAATATATATTTGCACGTATTTAACATTTCATGGTTTTTAAAAATATTTATTAAAAATGTGTAAATTGCTCAATTTACTTAGCTCAGTTTAGTGGAACTAMTTTGGTTAAGTAAATTCAACACTATTTCTTAGTGTGTGTAAAAGTACTTTTATTTTCTTGAATATTGTGATCAGTTTTATGACTTTTACTTTAGTATTTTTCTTATCTATGAAATTTATTTTTACCAAAGTCGTTTTCTGTTAAGGTATTTTTTTTCTTTTACTTAGCATTTTTTTCCAAGTACATTATGTACCTCTGCCAACCCAGTTTTTTAATCTGGAAAATAAAATCTCATGATCACCTGTGTCGAACATTGCACTCAGATTAAGTAAAACTCATAGACCTGGCATGTAGGGTATTAATCAAAGAAGCATCCAGGAGGTCAAAGATAACCCCAATGGAGCTGGACAGCTTTTCTGCAGAGATATTTGTCTACAGAAGCAAAATAAGCTGCTCAGAGCTAGCCTGGTCCTTGCCTTCTTACGCAGTTCCGCTCACTGCTCAGTCTGGGATTTCTCCCATAGACAAGGATTTCTTCAGGAGCGTTTCATTCGGGCAGATCAGAGAACAGACGTCGATGTTCTGCGCWGTGTCTACTAGTTAGTTTAGCATACGGCAGTGGAGGAAGTGAATGAAGCCAGTCTGTGTTGATAAGGCTTCCAAATTAAAATAAATTTGTCTGACAAAGCAGCAGCTCTCTCTTGTGGTGTTCCTGATTGTGGTGTTACAGTCGTCTCGTTCAGCTCGGTACTTCTCTCCTCTCAGTAGGGTTGTTTACAGCGCACGTGATTTCCGGTTAGCTTCTTAGCTTAGCCTCCTTCACAGKAGAGCTGGCACACATACGTCGCGGCCAACCGATCCAATCGTTTTAAACTTCAGCAGAGGCCACGCCTCCAGCAAGAATCACTTCTCTATAGCTGAGAGTCCAGACCCTCGTATGAAGCAAAGTGAAGAACTGGTTTTTACCAGGCTAGCTCAGAGCTGGACTACATAAAAAGAAGCCACAACATTCATTAAAACATTTAAATAATCCATTTTGGGGGCTTCTCTAATATGCAGATTAGATGCTTTTGTTAGCTTAATCTAAAAATGAAATTGTTGATCAACAACAGCAACACCATGAAATGTGCAAATCTAACACCCCACAGAGAAGCATGGTGGTGACAACATCATGCTGCGGGGATGTGGGGGGGGGGGTAATTATGTATTTTCCAGGCTACAATCAAGTAACTATGTTACCTTCAGTTGTTATGAAAATACTTTATATATCAAGAACAAACTCTACTTTGCATCATAGTCTAAAACTAAAGTAGTCTAGTCTAAACTCCTTGAAATTGGCCTCTGTTTCTTTAACCTCCTACCATTTCTGACACTCCGACTTCAGCATGTCTTCATAACAATGCTTCAGGGGAGGGGTGCTCTTTGGAGCTGGAACTCAGCTGCAGACTGAGCTCCCGGGAGGAGCTTTGTGTAAATAGGCGGTGCTTTGTACCAGCAAGTGTTTAAACATTTCCACGTGGCTACCACAGGAGAGTCAAGGATCTGTGGTGTTCCTGACCGAGTCTTCCAGAGATTTGAGAAAGAGACAGAGGTTCACTGTCCCGCAGGAAAACAAGCCTAAACACGAAGCTGAAGCAACAAGCACTGAAGAACCAGGTAATTTTCCTGGAGTGGTCCGGTCAAAGCCTAAAGCTTCAATCAAACATCTCAGAGCAAAAATCCAAAGCAACAAAATGAATGTTTCATTCTGCAGCCCACTATAAATACACTGCTTGTTTTGATCTACAAGATTAAAAAATATTTAAATAATTATCTTCTTTTTGTCTGAGTTAAATGTATCTTRTTCCTTCAGTACTGGAGCTAAATATGAGAATGCTTTTGTTTTTTGTCACTAAATCACTRTCTTCATTATGTGCATGTACAGACTCATCAGTATCAGACAAAATATGATCAAACTGGCATAAATAACACTTTGTCTGCATCCATTGTCTGTATTTAAACTTCACTGGGTCTGCACATTTGGGAACAATGTTTTACACTTTAGAGCTTAATCCATACTCAAGACGCAAGGAAAAAAATCACATCTATGTGTAGCAATCCACAATCCACAGGACTCTTTATCTTTTAAATGGGTTTACTGAGTGATATGGACACGGAAGAGATTCTTGTGCAGTTTGGTGGAAGAAAACCTGAGCGAGACGAAGGCAGGATGAGTGAGACGAGGGGAGAGAGGTGGAGGAGGAAAGTCTGATGGTGTCAGCTGAGATGAAAAYGCCTGGCGATGATGTGTTCTCACTGGAGAACAAAGAACCCTGACAGACTCCCCTGGTCTGCTTCGACTATAAATACACACCCATATGCACACAAACACACACACATGTGCAGACTGACATAAACATCAATACACCTGTCCTCTATCAGACTTATTATCTAACAATGAATCAAAACTAAATCTGCACCATGTTGGTCTGTTTTTCTTTTAATTTTCACAACCAGGCATTTCAAAATAAGACATCACAGGTACGACTGACTGTATTTTCCTCAAATTGTAATAAATCAACTGGAGGAATGAGCCTGCACTTCAAACAGATGAAATACTATCAAGATGCTGAGAATATTTGAGTTTTACATTTTTTAAAGATGCTACTCTTTTCACTTTCACTCACACACATCTACTTGTGCTCTTGTTTCTGTATCCAGCAGCAACCGTGTGGCATGTGGGGCTGACGTGGTGGTCTGCAGGTCCCCTATAGAGTGCTTCAGTCAGGGTCTAAGGCAGGGTCAGGATATTTAGCCCCTTGTCCCCCGCACCCTTGTGGTGCGCTCCATGAGAACCCAAACAGAACAGAGGTGTTGAAGAAAACACAGAGGCCTGATTGTTACTGCCTCGGGTTGAACTCCCACAGCCTTAAAACCTCCAATCGTTTCAGACGGGCAGAATGAGCAACTGTCAGCCGCGTTCTGTAAATACGTAGACGGGTTTATTCAAACGTCGGAGGGAAATCGGCCTGTTTTGCAGTCCGCGAGCGTTCGTGGYGTTTCTGTCCCATTGAGGTTTGGATGGGAAAGCCATTCGTGGCACAATCTGCAGCTCCTTTGCCACAGAGGTTGACAGCTGAAACAAGGGAGCAGACTGGTGGACAGGACAGCCCGCTGAGTGATGACTGTTTCTTATTGGCACTTATTGACCAGAACAAAGCCCCCCTACAGTGTCACATCCCAGCTAAATGGATTACAAACACATCAGACAGGACTCACTGTTCCACCAAACTAACTGTCTTATTAAGACCTCAGAGCAGGAAGCTGACCTCTGTGCGACACGGTGGAACTTCAGGATCATTAMCAGACCAAATATTGCTCAAACCCTTCAGAACTCCATCACACTAAACAGGTTTGCTGGGTGCTGGGTGTTACTGCCAACGTTTTATTTGCTTTTCAGTATTGCAGCGATCGTTCTGTGTCTGCCTCTAACTCATAAGCTGCTCACCAGCTGGTAAAATGAGCGCCTGTTTCACAAAGCTCGGAGGTTTTCAGCTGTCATTTGTTTTGTTTTAATTACATGACATCCCTCCTCCCCGCCCTCCTTATATCAGCACCTGCATCAGGTCCTTCTCCTGATGATTACTGATAGTGTCAGCTTTAACTTTCAGTAAACAACTGCTGCATGCTCAAAGAATGCATTCAGGAGCTGAAAGTTGTGGCAGTGATAAATTGTGTTTTTAATAAACAATGGTTGTGGATGAACCACAGACGACAGCAGTGAGATCTTTTACAGAGGGGTTCYGTAGACACAGTGAGAGCCATCTTATTGGGTGTTAAGCACCCCCTTGGGGTTTGGAGAGGCAACAAGTGCATCTCTACTTCTTAACTCCTCCCATTTTCCATCCTGACCCCCCCACCATGCGAGCCAGCTTTCTCCTGGCCCTTTTGTCAGCGGATTACTGATGGTTTAGAGAGCCTCATTGATCCCTCCCTCCCCTACCGAAACCACACARGGGGTTAAGGCTGTAGGACAAAGTGGAGACCACCCCCCACACAAAGATCTGAATTATAGAATCTATTCTATCTTTAGGCCTTTCTATTCCCCCCATTAGCTTCACTCAGAAATGGCCACAGAGTTATTCAGTGCCTGTGGTTTTCCCAGCAGGAATCAACAGCTTTATGCCAAAATCCAGATTTTCTGAGTTCCTAAAAACTACAAAGTTCAGACAAAGTCTTTGTCCTTTGTGCTGTTAAAGCACACGTGCGACCGTCCTTGTAACAACCTACACACAAAATAAACAAGAAAACAAGCCTGAGGTGACACCACAACCAGAACACACACCCTGAGAACTGTGAGGGACCACCGGCCGTCTCCTCCTCTACAGGTCTGTATCTGTCTCTGAGACATCCTATCTGTCTGTCCTGACCTGTGTTTGGGACCATAGGGGAACTTAAGTAGCTCTCGGAGGGGGTCTCTGGCACACTGCCCACTCAGTAATGACAGCGAGTCTGCCAGCTGCCGGCCCACCAGGTCTGCCTGTGCGGTGCTACAGTATTGATATTGAATCGGATTGCAGGGAGCTTGGCAGCCTTTTAATGAGAACTCAGATTGATCAGGCAGCAGCGGCTCGCTCTTGGATGCAGCTTCTGGGATGTCCCTGCAGGCCTGACCTCCCTCTGATCTCTATTACTGACTGAGAAACGACACAAACACACACCTTCACACACACACACAGGCCAACACGTTCACAAATATGAGAATGTTAAATATTCCTGAATAAAGGCTAACATTAAATATTCATATTTCTGGTGAGTGAAAATACTTTTAAATTTGCTTTGCAGACTTTTACAGACCGCTGCACTGAACTATTTACAGGCTCATTGTGTTTTTGAGATATATGTCTCATTTTGTGTCCAATATGCAATAAAACTAAGCTGCTTGAATATCCCATAGTTCATGGGTGAACTACAAAACTCAACTCTTTTTCATTTTGTCATACTTTGCTGTAAATGTATTACAGCACAGTCAAATTGCTCATTTCCTGCTTTTTTTGTAGCTTTAAACAAAATGTAAATGATGCTCWATGAAAAGGAAAGTTGTGTTTTTCCTATCCGTGTGTTGGTTCATCTGCTGTGTTAGAAAAATATCTGACGAACCACTCTGTGGAATTTAATGAAGCTCTGACAGTAATCATAGGTTAGAAATCTACAAGTGATCAGCTTGTTTAAGATGGCCACCACACCAAAACAACAGAAACACATGACTCAATTGATTTAACAACTATTGAGCTAAAATWATTTTCGCAGTAACTCAGAGTAACACCCACTGTATGTATTACAAGCCCTAACAGATGGAGTCAACTTTGTGTTAGCAAATTATTTTGTGAATCACTGGATGAATCTTTGTAAAATTTTCAGAAAATAATGAAAGGCAATGGGCAATATGCATCACTTTTGTTATTATATAATAAGAATAATAAAAGTA
>NW_013952577.1:753970-765535 GCF_001266775.1 Austrofundulus limnaeus | reverse complement strand
ATACTTTATTCTCGTAACCTGTAGTTGCATTTTCTTTTATTTAACATCTTATTGCAGCATACATTTCATCAGCTAATTTGCTAAACTTACTTTTAAAAAACAAATCCTTCGGTCCGTGGTGAATTTCCAAACTGCGCCGACACATTAAAAAAAATAAAAACACCACCGTCTTCATTTCTCAGATTATTTTGCTGCCCACGCATTGAATCCTGGGATATCCTCGGCTGGTAAGGATACGTGGATGCATCCTCAGATTTCGACAGGAAGTAGGACGCATTCCTCAGACGCATGATGAGGAGCCTTCGAATTGGGACAGTCCTCCGCGCGGGGCAATGACATATGCGGCCGACAAATGCGCACTCATGAGGACCCAGCCCCTGAATTGAGACACAGCCAGAATCTTAAAAATACTATTAAAAAAGGATAAAAAGGTGACAATTTGTGATACAAGATGGTAAAGTTTGGTTTCTGGAATCAGTGTCATGTCTGTCATTTAACGTTTCTTTTTTTCACTTGTTTACTTGTGCTTTATGTCACTGTTATGTTGTTTTACACATTGCAAAATATTTAAATATAAATAAATAATTTACACAAATGGCTGCAAATATTGCAGCTGAAGTCAGGCAACTGAAAACCCACTACACACCTTGAAGACATGAATAGCATTTGTTGAAAGGTGGTGCTTAGTGGCTTTACAAACAGAGTTTATATCTTTATTTTGTTTTTCTGAGATATCTGATAAAACAAGAATAAAAACATGATAAAACTCAGACATCTCCAGTGTCTGGAAGGAGAAAGTAAACCATCTTATTTGTGCTGATGGTTAATGTCAGTACTTTGACCACCTGCCTGCCAGTTGCTCTAATGGAACCTCATCTTTGCCTCTTTASCTGCCTTCACACACTCATCCTGGGGTCACAGCTGAGGGCTGCTGGACCTGAGTCTTTCTAATAGAGCTCCATTAAGCTCCTGTATGAGAGGCAGCCAGCTGTCACTCCCCTGCCGTTGTGATCATGACCCTCTTTCAGCCTCTGAACCCCCCCTGGGATCTGCGGCGGGGAGGTAACAGGATGGAGGGAGAAATGAAGCTCTGCTCTGCACTCAGAGGGGAGGACTGTGATTACTCGTCAGCTGAGAAACAGTTCCACATCTGTGCAGGCAATCGCTCACACTGAATATGACGTGAGAAGTTCAGACACTGAATGCTACTTTAACAGGAGTGGAAAAGAGCACGCTCTGTTCAAAATGTCCTCTACACACACTAAACGCCAACCTGCTGGCCTTTCTTTTACCTCGTTTCTGGTTTCTTCCTCCCTCCTCTATTAAAATGATTGAGCAGGGCCTCGATCAAGTTCATCAACCTCGTGTTGCAATTAGTGTTGCGCCAGAGCACTTGTCCTAATAAGAGTAATTAACCCCCCATCAGCCAGCYTTGACTGCTGTCTCCACGCAACTCCAAAGCCTCTCATTTCATCCATCAGCTCAGACAGAACATAAACCAGYAGACACAACAAGGAGACACAGGCAGCTTTTCAAACCACCAAGGGATTAATGGCGACCAGGACCCATTTACCCAGGACCACGTGGAGCAAAAAGGTCAATCAGATTCATGAGAAAAYGCTGAGGATGAATGTCTGCATTTAATGAACAATGTATAGAGCCAAGATCACCGTTTCACTCTCTTACGTGTGGAGCAGCAAAGCAATGAAAATAAATGGGGAGCAAAGACAATTCACGGTGCTCATAAAACGGCCAGTAAATTCAMCCAGTAAGTAGAGGAGAAAAAGAAAGGAACACAGCTCTGTCCATCTGAGGAGGTGAGAAGAGCAGCAGGATCATCTCCCCCTCACTAAAAACCTATTGATGAAAATATTATTGCAACTCTGAACTAAATGCATACTGTGACTTTATTTACAAGATGTAACAGTTTGTAAACAAAGCTGAAAATGTTACAGTTAATGCTAATATGTTAGTAAGTTAATGGGCTGCAAGTGCTGGAGATGAATTGGTGAACAGTTTTTAGGAGGAAGTCCTGAAAGCGTTTCAGAAGTGAGTTATGCAGCCTTGTTGTTTTATATTTGAACATGTTAAAAACATCTCAAACCTTCTCAATTTATCTTCTATAAATTCAAAAGCTGTATTTCATCTCAGTTGTTGTGTCCTTGGGCAAAACACTTCACACGCTTTGCCTGCTGTGGTGGTCAGAGGGTTCATTTATCATTTACAGCCTGAGCGTCTAAACACCACACTGACAATAATTATTGCTTAAAAGTTGCTCAAAATCTGCTTATCTTCTTGCAAGTAGATTCAATCATAAATGTGGGCAGCTGCCAAGATGGTTACAAAGTGAGCCTAGGCAGGTACGATGTGAAATATTGTGCAGAGCCTAGAATACAATTTTGCAAGCTGTGCATATAAAAAAAGTTCTGATTCTTTTAAATTGGTCCCTCAAAACATAGCTAAACGACTCACTGGCTGCAAACACTGAATTTAGTGAGATTGAAACTGAAAATTTGTTTATTTTCTCGTAATTTTGAGTCTTCAAAAGGTTTCCAACAGTTGTAACCAAGTGAGATAAAAAGGGGACGTATGATGCAAAATCCACTTTTTTTCAGCTGTTAAATACATTTAGTTTTGTACTTAGAGTTACCAGGAGTGCAGAAAAGTTTTATTTAGTCTGTCTGGATTAGGGTTGGGCATAATTGTATCGTGTGCAATTAATTTTCAGAGAAACTTTAATCGATTATTTTTTGGCACTTGACGATTATTAAGATTAATGTCAGCAAGCAGAGTCTGCTCGATGCTCCTCTCTGCTTCAAATATGAAGAACATTAAAAAAGTTCTGTAATTTATTTATATATCAACACAATTTAAAATTTGATGTATAACCTGAAGTCTGTAATTTTGACACAGTTTGGAACAGATTTTTATGAAGAGCAAATCTTTCCCACTAAACTGGTCATGTGACTAGGACATAAGGGTGTCCAGGGACTCCAGGGGATTAATCATCAAATTAATCGTTATCAGCTAAATACCACAATTAATTGTGATTAACTGTTTGGCCAATATTGCCCAACCCTAGTCTGGACGGACAAGTCTTCCATTGTTGACATATTTTAATTAATTTGTAAGTAAAATGTTTCTGTGCTTCTATACTACGCACAACTACTGTACATTTCTAAATATTACATAGTTTTCAGCAGAGCAATCTGTTAAAGTGAATATTTTGAAGAGAAGGAACAGAAGAAAAATGTAGAAATCAAATGATTGTTCTTTTCATCATCTCGGCCTGTTTAAATTAGATGAGTGGTTATGCAAGAGGGCAGTTTTTAAAGTGAAGACGCACAGAGTTTCGTCACAGCCCGCCACTTCCTTCCAAACAGAGCCGACTTCCCAGCGAGCTGATGGGAGCTGACACACAGCAGAAGAATGAGCCGCCTCTGTGTCGTTACTATAAAGCCTGGCCGGAKTGCCGAGTGGCCTCACTGTGTGTGGCGCCGCAGGTTGGCACGCTCACAGCCAGCTTTACTGGGGTGCARTCGTGAGCTTCAGGCACCGTGCCCGATGTTGACAAAGCCTGGTATCGCCTGCTGTCAGCCCATTCTGTGTGCACCCAGTGGAAAGAATCAATTAGGTCCAGCTCACGACAGAGCACTTTAATATTTGACTTTTAATCAGAGGGCAGGCACTCTCCATTTCCTGGATGTGGAAAAGAACGGGTCAGAAAACTGCTGCAGGAACCCCACGGTGCAAACCACACTCCCCTCCTGAAGACCTGATGGAGGAGAAATTGCTGCCTACAATAGGTGAGTCCTCCAAATGTGTTAAARGAAAATAAACTTTTGTCACTCACAAGATAATGAAAGAATCTTACGCAACAAAGTGCAAGGAACAGAGGAGCGATGTCATGTAACTGCTCAGGAACAACAGGGCTCCGAACAAAGGACAGTGGCTTTGAGAAGCAAAAACTGAACTGACAAGGTCTTCATTCAGTGGATGAACTAAATCTTTAAAGAGTTTCTAAAAAAGATGTTTTTTTATCCATCACTGCTGAAGGCCCTGTCTGCCAAGAAGGAACGAGAAAGAGAGGTGAATGCTGTCCTCACTGAGGGGTTTGAAGTGGAGATCAGCCCTCAAAGAGAATAACTTACCAAAGCCACATCATTCACCTGTCTTTTTTTTTACTCGTGTCACGAAGACAAGAAAAACAGAAAATATCAGAGTACATCTTCCCCAAATACTGTCATTAAAAGTTTCACGGAGGAGCCGACTTCTCTGCAAAACACACTGCGCCGGTGTTAATCCAGACGCAGAGCAATAAATATTCACATCCTGATGATGTTCAGGTGCTAACGAGTCAGCGCTGCACAGCTGCACACAAACCCTGCCCACATGAGCTGRGAGCTGCTGCTGCCCAGCTGTTCACACTCTCACCACAGCAAATGTTACAGGAGATGGCTAACACCGCAGAGCCTCCAGCTATTCAACCGCAGCTTCTTTTGTTCTCACTTGAAGCTAGTTTACAGCCCACATCCACACTCYGCAGCGGTTATCAGCTCTGTTGTCTTTTTCTGACTTCCATTTGTTGTTACGGGCAGACTGCTGCAGTTTTATCATGGCCAGCRTATCTGCACCAACAACAGCCATCATCTCACTTTGATGAGCTAACCAAGATAAAGCTAGTTATTAAGATGGGCACTCTGAAGCCGCGTGATGCAAGTCTTTTTCAGAGGTGATGAATTCATTCTGCTGCAGTAAACAAAGTGTTGACAATAACTGTAACTGCAGCACACTGCTCTTTATTTCCTCWGGGATCTGTAAAAAACCACGGCAGCAGCAACAATAATCACAATCTGACAAACATCTGCTTAGATGGAGGAATTATATCCATTGAGGTTTGAAAACAAATAAACATAGGATTCCTCTAGAAAGATAATAACTTTGACAATTAAGTTGTGGCTCTATGATTTAGTTTTAACGATGAAACATGAACACATGCACTGCATGCATGGACAAATCTGCCARAGGGAAYATTTCTAAAGAAATAAAAAGAAACKTATGGTTGTAGAAACAAAAGAAATCCTCCACATGCACATCTGGACAAGGTAAGAAAAGTGAGAGAAGGTTTGASTGAAGCAGTGAGTAGGTGGTGAACAGCCTTACCTTCTCTTCTAAACAAGCTGCTCGCGGTGTTCTCCTCTCCCACAGAAATCTGCCTCCGACTGCCAAGTTCTGTAAGAAAACAAAAATTGAATGAATATTTGGCAGGTGCAGAGCTTTGATTCAGGAGCCAAAACAAAGCCAGACGATTACATTGTGTTGCTGCTGCGTCTTGTTTAAATTAAACCTTTAATTATAAACATTGTTCATGTCTTTATTCTGCCTGCTTTGTCTCTGTCCTGCCTAACGAATGGTGTAATTCAGATTTCCCTCCCTTTCACCACCAGAAATGGACCGATTAATYGACCGCCTGATTTTAATCAGCTGATATCAACCATGTTTTTAAAAAAACCTGGCAGTCGGCCATGACTGTGCACACTTAACCAAACAGGAAAATGAAGATGCAGCAGCAGCAGCTGCTACAAACAGCTGTAGTCCACTATTTAGTTTTAAGTGAAAGTCCTTGTCTGCATATTATTTTAAAATGTACCAGTTCTTCTAAAGCTTGTTAAATATACAGTTAAACAAGTATAATTAAAAATGAAAACTACAAATTGATCAAATAAATAAATCAGTGGTGTATATGGATCATGTGATTAATAAAGATTGGCATCAGCCAGAGAAAAACTGACTGATGTCTGGTCAACACAACCTGCCTGTTTTTACCACAGCAGTGTAACAAACTGCAGGATAGAGATAAACAGCCACTCGTGTAATTATCCCAGTAATACGTAGATTAGGTAAAATTCATGTTTGACGAATATTAAAATGCCGGAGGTAGAAGGAAATAGTTCAGGAGAAGCTTTAATTAGACTCATGTCAAAAATTGGGGAGAAATGGTCTGAGGTTTTAAATATTTTACGAAGCTGAAGTCTGCATTTTCCTTCTCGTCTGTGAGGAACTATTAAAAGCATAACGGTAAGTGAAGTGTGCCTCTCACTCTTCATTAGTAATAAGAATAGATTTGTGTTTGTAATGCCACATAAAGGCTGCTCACTTTTACTCAAGCAGGCGATCTTTACTCAACTTCAAACCAGGTGTCAGAGGCAGAAAAATATTTGCTGTCACCCAGCTGTTTCCATCAAGCTGCCAGCTCACTATCTTAGTGTCTGCGAGTGCCTCTAGTTGTGATCTGTAAGCTACGAAGCCTTGTTCTCCACCTGTCTGTGAAGACACGATGACAGGACTGGAGCCGTCTCATCCCCGTTCAGATTGGACAGGTGTCAGTGGCCAGCATCAGAGCTGAGCCAAATGGGTTCTAACGTGCCTGTAACAACACAAAGGCACTCACATCAATGGTAGGAGGAGAGAAGAACGTTATAATCCCACAGCAAACCCCCTGCTGCCAAGGCATGTGTATGACCCCAGCTGCTCGCTGCCTGTGCCAGAACTGCCAGCCACTCATGGGCATCAAGAAGAGGTGAGTCTAAACAACTGCGCCCGTCCATCTGTCCATCTGAGGCAGGAAAAGAGCAACAGAACTATCTTCGGAGCTGATAGTAGATAACTTCATAAATAACAAGGACACGTGAGGAGCAGGTACATCAGTCATGACGAGACACAACAGTCCTGACATTATTTATTTTGACAGGATTTCATGCGGCCAAAAATGACACCCAGACGCTCGCAGCATTCAGCAGACACAGCAGGCTGCAAATTACAAAGAGGAGAGGAAAAAAATGCATTACTTTCTTTTTCTCCCGATAAAATAAAAGGAGTGACAGATTTAATATAAATAAGCAGAGAGGGGGAGGAGGAAGGGAGGGGACTGGAACAGGCTCCGGGTGACAGGTACTGTGACGAGCGTAGCGACTGAAAGAAAATGCGACACCTGGCCTTGTCCTTGATGTGAATAAGAGGATGATAGATCAAAAAGTGACAGTGCAGAAAGATGGTTATTACCCTGGCAAAAAGCAGGGAAAAAAGGAAGAGTAGAAAGTGACTATTTTTAGTGGAAGAACAAAAATACACCAGGGCTTCACTTGATATTCTGTTCCATAAGAAACATTACGTTGGTGCAATAATTCCTTGTTCATTACAGCAAACTGCAGAAATATTCTCGGGCAGAATGAGAAAATGCGTACATTTCATAAAAGTGAGTCGATCCGTGTTTTGACTCAGATGAGCTGGAATGAGTTTTCTGTTCAACTTGATCCTGATGTAGTTTGATCAAAAGAGTGCGTAAGCAGCCACCCGAGGCTCTGTTTTCTTTCACTGGGTGAATTCTTCAAGTTGTAGAGAAAGCAGATTGATTTCAGTGGGCTCTGCCTCTATTGATCCTTCATCCTCAGCACCGTCTCTTTGCCAATTAAGAGTTCACTAAAGCCATAACTCTTAATTAATATCAGCTTACTGCCAAAATCTCTGCTGTATTTACTGCTGCGTCTCAGCTGGGTTTTAGATTTTCTTTTGTCCTCTGCTCTGTTTGCACCAAACAAACAAAAAGACAAGACAGATCTGGATTTGTGACATTGTGGATCAGGTAAAATAAAATACACAGCACAAATCGTGTACTTGACTGAGAATCAGCTGCTTACCCTGCAGCCAGATTTGAAGGATTAGAAGGAATGGAGATAAACTGGAAGCAGGAATCGAGGATGTGTCAGGATGTCAGGCAAGAAAGATCAAAAGATTTGTTAGACAAGAATTAGATCAAACACAGTCAGAGTTGTGTGGACACTCAGATGAGGAGTGTGGAAGAGTCAAAGTGGTTGTTAGCAGAGAAACTGTAATCCAGATATAAGAGTATGAGAGCTCCCATCTCCAGGTCTATTTAATTGCAGGATAAAGAGCTTGTTTACCTCCACATCTTTCACTAGAGCTATGGACGTGTCCGTCTCTTGATGTATCCACCTTTAAGGTGTAGCAGGAACAAACCGTTCACAGTCACAGGTCAGTTTTGCCTCAGAGTTTTCTCCTTTAAAGCCATAATCCCACTGCATTGGTAGAGTGAGAAAATCCAATTTCAGAGATGTGTAATACCACAAACCTTATTAGACACACCAGTGGCTACTACACCCCGAGGAGGAGGCATGTACGAGGGGTGCTGGGGTAATGCTGCTGCAGTTGTGATGGTGATGCCGGGATAGAGAGAAGGTGATGAGAACAAAAATGGAGATTAGGTGAAGTCGGAGTGTGGAAAATCAGGAAAATGAAGACAGGAGAGTGCAGGCTCAGCTGGGTTTCCTGTAGATGCCAAGCAGAATGGGAGGACGACCGCTCAGTGATAGCACTGTAGACTCAACATCCTGGGTTCAAACCCCTGTTTGGACCTGGGGTCTTTCTGTGTGGAGTTTGTGTTCTCCTCATGTTTGCCTGTGTTTTCTATGGGTACTTTCCCATACAAAAAATCCCATGAATTTCACATGTTCACATGTGGTACCCATTCCCCACATGTGGGCCACATTTATACAAGACGTCATATTCCATTCAACTTATCACATGTGGAATTTATCTTCACATATTTCTCACATGTGCATTACGTATTAGATGTTTTTCCATGTGAATAACTTTAGATTTTAGATTCCACAGAATGTTGCTGAGGTTTAAATACACCCTCCATWACTAAAAATCCCATGRATTTCACATGTGGTGCATGTGTGAAATCATGTGAATCACATGTAAAAGCACATGTATATGTGCGATTGTGTCTCCCATGTGGAGATGTGTGATTTCCATGGGAAAAAATGTGAATCATGTTTTTTTTAACCACAAAACGTTCTAAAATCACACATATACATGTGCTTTTACGTGATTCACATGATTTCACATATGATTACATGTGTACCACATATACCAAATTTACATGTTGGGATTTTTTTTGTAAGGGTTGGTTTTTATACGTAATTCAAAAACATGCATGTTACGCTGCCTTCAGGCCTCCCTTGCAAAGAGGGATGTCTGAGTTTAAACTTGCCTGGTTAAATAAAAGTTAATAAATAAAAACTTGATGAAACAGGTAACAGATTTGCAGGGTGATACTGTGTACTCAGAGTGCCACTCTGTATTTAGTTCCTGTTGATAAACCTAATGCTACTGTCAGAGACATTTTAATCATTTCTCTTTTAATCTGTTAACCTTGYAATCTTCTTACTGCTTCAAAAGTTCAAACAGTACAGGACCCTCGCTTTGAATTTCACAAGAACTACAATATAATTTCTTTTTGATTTGGGTTAGAGTGTCATACTATCATCTCCGGGTCCTGCATTCATTTAATTGTGACTTTAATGATGCATTTAGTTTGCTGCTATCTGAGTGCTCTCATTGATTGTCTAAATTCAGGAGAGTGGGGCGTGTCTGTTTGTTTTGCCCTAATGGACACCATTTCAGGATGTAACTCAGTCAAAAGCAGGCAGCACAGGAGACACGAACACATGCAGAAATAAAAGAAATACACGAAAACAATAAAAGTCTTCACATTAATAGGTCAGTGGCTCCAGCAGAAATGGAAATAACCGTTAAAAAAGAAACCGTTACACCAGGCATGATTAAAAAAATTTTAAATGGATTTTAACGTCAGCTGAATTTTGTCTATATTCCAAAATCTCCTCATCACTGCTCTTAGCAGCACAGTTAATTCTTCCATAAATTATTCACAGCTGTAAGAAACTGTGACAAATGGCCACAGATAAAGCCAGCATCTAAAGTCTGATTAGAGGAGAACACTGGCCAAAGAGTTCAACACAAAAATTCCAAGATATAAAATGCTTTTAGCAACACCACTGCTGTGTGATATCATGAGTGGGGGCCTAAAGCCACCATTTCTCCTGAGACAGATAGGGCAGTGAAGCCCGCACTCTGTGGCCAGCAGGGTATAATTACATTTCCCCATGGGGCACCTCCGCCGCACCAGCWSAGCCATAGAGAGGAAAGAGATTGAAATCTGATTGCACTCGCAGACAGCAGTCAAATGGCTGTCCACACATCAACAGCACACACTGATCTGACTCTGGCACAAAGGCAGAGAACAGAAACACGCAAACAATCACATACAAATAAATGTTATTCAGTCCAAACGGCTGCTCACTGAGTTGCACTCTCTGCACACGTTTCAGAGACGAGTGTTCCTGTCACACTGCCTGTCAGTCACTCCTGCATTAGAGCTAAAAGGAGCAGRAAGACTGATTTAAATATTCATCTCCTAAAGCCTCCTCATCACARGACTCTTTAATAACAACTCAAACATGCAGAACAACCAAGACTCAGGTAAGAGCTGTTTACTGTCAAACTCCAATAACTGCATTTATCTCTCTCATCCAAAGACAAAAGGAGATAAATGTTTTGCCCATCTTTGTGTGTATGTTTGTTGTGTTTGACAAATATCCCATAAYACAGGGAATACTTTAATGCAGGGGTTGTCAAACTCATTTCCACTGAGGGCCACATGAGCATTATGGTGGCCGTCAAAGGGCCAGMTGTAATTAACTTCAACTAAACAGGAAACATCACATTCCTCAGCTTATTGCTACAACTGAACTCCACTAACAAACACTAACTGAGCTCTACATGGCTTTTCCTGCATAGAAACAATGTTTTAACATGTCCTCTTATAAATACTGAACTGGTACTATGTGTACAACTGACTAAACCACTTGTTCAGGGACAACCTGTGACTACAAGGACTATGAGGAAGTGGTCACAGGAAGCTGAAGAAGCCCTATAGGGATGTTTTGAAGCTACAGATTGGATAGTTCTTTGCCAGCCACATGGAGATGACATAAATGCCATGACTGAGTGTGTGACTGACTATATAAACTTCTGTGTGGACAACACCATCCCCAGCAGAACAGTGAGATGCTTCCCTAATAACAAACCCTGGATCACCAGTGAGCTAAAGGAACTTTTAAATGAGAAAAAAAGAGCCTTTAGGGATCGAGACAAGGAGTGATTGAGGAGTATACAGAAGCAGCTCAAAGTCAAGATCAGAGACAGCAAGGAGGTTTATAGTAGGAAGCTGGAGAGTAAACTGAAAAGGAACAATATCAGAGATGAGTGGTCAGGGGTGAAGAAGATCACAGGTTTCAAGCAAAAGGAGAATCGGATGGATGGAAGTCTGGACAGAGCAAATGAGCTGAACACATTCTTCAAGAGGTTCAGCTCAGGAACAAGCTCATCTTCCTCCTCTCCTGCCCCCAGCCAAACAGACATCTCACCCTCCTTTGACCCACAGCTTTCCTGTCAAACCTCAGATGTTTTATCTTCAACCTCAGTCATGGACTTTTCTTCTACATCCACAAGTTTGTCTTCAACTAAATCAGGAGATGCTGCTCCCTTTCTCTCCCCCTCCTTTTCTGCATCTAGAAGTCAGGTGAAGAGGCAGATAGAGAGACTGAACCAGAACAAGGCTGCAGGTCCAGATGGTGTCAGCACCAGAGTCCTGAAGGACTGTGCAGACCAGCTCTGTGG
>NW_013952577.1:744284-753139 GCF_001266775.1 Austrofundulus limnaeus | reverse complement strand
GCTATATCCATCAGAAATCATAAAATGAGGTAAGAAAACCCTACACATAAAATCAAGAACATTGTGGACAACCCTGACCATCTTCTTCATCAGACTGTCATAGAAAGACAAAGTGTCTTCAGTCGGAGGCTTCTTCAACTTCGCTGTAATACAGACCGCTACAGAAGATCTTTCCTGCCCACAGCCATCAGCATCTACAATAAGTTTTTAGTTAAATGAGTTACAACAACACCTAATTTCCCTCTGGGATCAATAAAGTATTTTTGAATTGAATTAATTGAATTAAATGTGAGCACATAGTACAGAAATACTATGAAGAGTTTTACTCTATTGAGTAGAGGCTGTCTCGAATTCTGAACTCTCCCACTTTCCCATATATAGTATAATTGACATGCATTATGGGAAATGTAGTTTATGGTCAATGCTGACTTTAAAGCAGCTCATTTTGAGACATTATAGGGATATTCAACTAAATTTCTCATGGGGCCACAGTTACTTAAAACAACTCAGGGGCAGGACAAGTATTATTATCTTTCACCTTTTAAATTTGTTTTATTTTGTTGCATAGAATCATAAATTTAAAGTTTTCCAATGACACAAAACCTATTTTTATATAATTCAACAGTCGCAGCTGGCGGACAGGCCAGACAGAGATCACTCGCTTTAATAAAACTCTCAGAGAGCAATGATTGGATGTAAATCTAAAACTCACTAACTTGTGGATTTGGCCAAATTCAAGATGGCTGCCGCAGCTAATCAACCTTAGCCAACACGTAATAGAAAACTTAAACAAATTTATAAATATTGAACTAAAATTTGATGTGGTGGTAGCTCAGAGTCATTAGCAACACGTATTCTGAGCAATAAGGCATCTTGCAAAATCTCACAATATCACATGAAATCATGCATAATTCATACTCCTTTGTGGTGTTTAAAATGTTATTTCAAGAAATACTGGGCTTTTAATTTTAAAAAATGTGTTCAGAACATGTATTGCAACAATACCAGTAACTCTGCTAATTAAAGTCTTGGTTAGCATGCTATCTGAATACATATTAAAGCCATCTCTCATCAGCATCCTCATCATTCTAAAGGGAAAATTTATTCTGTTTAACATGTTTAACATTAAATGCACCAAACATTCCTGTTTTTTGAGATGTCTAGTCCATTTTTGATAATCTAATAGTGTAATTGCATAACTTGTGCACTGTGATTAAACTGTAATTAACTGATGTACACTCATCATTTTGAACAGATTGTACTGACAGACAGATTAGTTAACTCACCGCTGTTCACTAAACAGACAGACAAGTTTTTCTCCTCAGATTGTAGGCTGTTGTATAAAGGATTGAGTCATTGAAGAAGGGAGGGCTTTCCTCTATCGGCCTGATGTCTTTGTYCCAGAGTAGTGGCTCAATCTGGAAGATGATGTTAAATATGTGCTGTCCTTTTTGATTTCTCACCAAATACTCTGAGACTAATAAAGGGTCTGTATTTGGTCCAGCTGAAAGGTGGTGTGTGGCTTTATTTATCTGCAAATAAATGTTCMGGTCCTAAATCAGAATTTGCCTCCRGTTTCTTTACAGTTCATTTGGAGTTAAAGAGATGTTATTCTACAGCTAATGACACAAATAGATCTAAAGGACAGAAAACAGCAAAGAGCTGAGCCAAACTGATGCAGTTTCATCACGTACTGAGGCGGAACAGTGAGTAGAGACATCTGTACATAACCCTAATTTAAGATAAATTAATCCTTTATATGACAATAAAAGGTCAAGGTGGTGATAAAATGGGCAGATATCGGTGCTGTCCAAGCATCCTGCAGGTCCGCAGACCCTGCTGACAAGTGTCACCTTGGTTGCTGGTATTTGCCATCACATTGCCCCCCAGGGCTGAGGGAGGAGGTCGCACTGACAACAGGTTTGTCTTTGAATCTGCAGATTGGGGAGCATGTTCTTTGCTTTCAACAGCAGCTTGAGTCAACAGCCACGGCGTGCAGAATTAGCATACAATACATATTCATGCACGTCTCCCTTCGACTGCATCAACCAGCCCCCCTGCTCATTTTAGGCAATTTTTAAAAACAGCATGTCAAGAGCTTCATTTTCACCAGCGGTCCCACATGGCCTCGTGTGTATTCTCAACACGGCTGCTGCAAACATCAACAGGTCTCAAGGTCACCACCCTCCTGATTGTGTGTATAGTTTCTGTGTCTCAGAAAAAAAAAAAAACAGTGTTTGAACAACAAAGAAGAAACTAATTTGAAAAATGTTGACTTTTAATGGATTTCTGTACAGAAGGAGTGCGTTTGCTGCACATCTGAGAGTGCAAATCAGTAACTGTGATTTTAAAGCATTTCTCTCAACAGTGTCAAGGTTGGCCAAGCAATTACAACTSGAGTGTGTGTCGGCAAAAACATGCACATAATGTACATGTGGGTGCAGAGTGCAGCATGCAGCTCTAAAATGCCTAGGGACCAGTTTACAGGTAGACAAAGTAGGAGTATCTTCCCTCAGTCCGCTGGAAACTCAGTGAGAAAAGAGGCCAGTTGATGTGGGGTTAGAGCTTCCATGAGTGTGTTGCAATAAATAATGAATGACTAAAGAACAGATCCCTGAAGCTTCGTCACTTTCTATCCATCCCTCCATCTTTGCATCCGCTCACCCATCCACCAAGATCGCTGCAAACAGCGTTCAGGAATGTTCGGATCTCTCTCATATATATTTAACTGTTTGGACATCCTCACACCCCAGTGCTCTTAATCGCCACCGCTCGGTGATGACACAGCCTTTTGACCCATGAAGATATTGACAAAACAGTGATAGTGAGTAGATTCACAGGGAGCAGCCCTGTGGACTGAAGCTGTGCCGACTCTGGCAGGGTGGCAGCAGCTGCAACTGTTGAAATGGCGACTCATGAATGAGTGCTGACTGGTGGATACCTAATCGGTCTCTATAAAAAGGTTTCCCTAAAGGCAACCRATCCAAAACTGCACAGATCCTGCCTGAGGGCGAAGTTATATTTTGATCTTTTTACTCCAGTTTTAAACGTTCACACTATTTGATAAGAGGAAGAATCATGAGTAAGTAGGAAGAATTGAAGGCTCGAATATTAGACTTTGAACAAAACACGACGAAACACACACATAAGATTATAAACATTATAAAACAATTAGAAAATTACACTGATTTGCTAAAGTGAATAAAGTGAACTCTATCTTTCAACAACACAACAAACAGCACTAATAACCAAATAAGCAGCTATCAGATATTGCACATGTTGACAGAGTCTATCTTTAAAAGTCCAACTTTTTCCATTCAATAAACTGGAGCCTGTCAGACCGCTGCTCTGACTCAAAGATGCTGTGGAGCATCCGTTAGACGACAGGTATGATCTCTCTTAGCCCAACGAGCGGTGGCGTTAGCGGCATGCACGAATCTCAAAGGAGAGCAGAATGGATCAGAGCARTCAAGTGTAAACTAGGGCAAAGCACCGTATCTTCTACATACGCTACTCTTCAAGCAAGTCCTGCAGAGAAGCACACTCCTGCTTGCAGGGGGGGATACACATGCTGCCCTCTGTCATACATTACACACAGACAATGCTGCACACATACAAATCCACACACCTGTTTGGCCAGTCTGCCACCATCCAGTCCCGTCTGGTCTGTTCAGATCCGGTCGGCTGTGTTGGCAAAGTGAGGAGCTGGACTCGCCCCCCACACAGCCCGGTGCAGACCAGCTCACTGTTATGGATGCACTGACAAGTGAAAGGAGGGAGGCGTGGTTTCACATGAGATAAATAAAAGAGGGAGGGAAAGAGGGAGGAGAGAGGCTCCCTCAATCTACAATTCAATTTTGCTCTCGCTCCCTTTTCAGCAGCGTTTTTGTCCCCTACTCTTTCAGCAGATTCTTGCCCTTATTCCGCTGCCTCCCTGCACGTTCTTAGGCAGCGGCTTCCCTTAGTTTTTGCCCTTTTTTCGGTGTTGCTTCCTGTTTTCTTTTTATCCCTTGTCACATTTTCCTCTGCCTCKTCCTCTCTTTAAGCTCATTCATGAACAAACAGGCGGGAGTRTGAGTGTGCGTGCGTGTGTGTGCRTGCAGACACTGAACCAGGGCAGCTCTGGCCATCTGTTGGAGCCGGTGAGCTTCACCTATTCACAGTCTCATTAAAGCAGAGGCACACTGAAGGAGAGAAAGGAATGGGAGGGAAGGAAGGATCAATCTTAATGCTACAGGGTCGAGGAGGGAAGCCTGGCATGCACTCACCATCTCTGTCAGACTGGCACCTCAGGAGGGAGCTGGCATGGGCACRCCTGCTCACTGGGTTCAGGCTGCACAGGGGATTTGGCTCATGTGCAGGAGCAAAGAGAGAGAGAGAAATAAAAGTCACACTAAAATCAATTTATGCACAAACACAAAAGTMTAAATGGGTAAGTTCACACACTTGTGCACACACACAATCACAAAAACAATTTCCTTCTGTGACAAAACAAACAGGACCTATCAAGATGGATAATCCTACAGATTCAAACAGACAAGTGGATGGAGGATGGGACCGTTTTGAAAAGCTCACACTTGCACCGTCTTTCCAGCAAATCAGAGCAAAAGAAGGAATTTTGCCGCACAGTTACAGCTCGGTATTCCTCCGGAGACTCGGTGTCACTTCTTATTCCTGACCAGGAGGGAGAGGTGCGGCGGAGGGTGGCAGAAGGTGGAGACATCCATCTCTGTCTGCAGAAGCTGTCCCATGATGGATGCGCCTGTTTATCCCTCTCTGCAGGTTATTTAGATGCAGTCACAGCTAGAAAGATTAGTGATGGGGAACTTCTGCACCTCTTTGCCTCTCCTTCCAGCCCATCTAATCAATAACACTCTAATCTATAATCAGCATTTTCAAGAGTTTCTGGGTGGAAATTTGAAAGGTGAGAGATAGAGAGATTAATTGTTCACCTCCTCTCTGAGTTTTCAATTACACCGTCGGCTGTGGATCATTTGTTTGTCAGCTTGGCACATCAGACTATTTGTGTCACTGCAAAGAGATGAAACCGTGCTGTTTTAAGAAAATTAAGCATTTTATTTTTTGAATTTTCTGCTCATGACTGTTTCACACTGAGGCAGAAAAAAACTATTCACACCAAAGGATTGGCATGACATTTGAGGATAAAGAAAATTAAGCCAAGCCAATTGGRACCATGAGCCCTTAATAATAATGGATTAAGATTTTCTAATACTTGTGTTAAAGCAGAATTTATAATTCTGGGAAAAGCCCCCCCCCCACCCCCCCAAAAAAGGTACATATAATATATGGATATAAGAACCATTTAGCAGCTCTTACATGCCGGATTACAGACAATACCCTAGAGATAGCCATGTTTTTCCGGCACAGTGCCGACATGCCAACACAGCAGCCCAGTGACACCACTTAAGCACATGGTTTATTCATGCTCACACACACACACACACACACACACACACAGGAACAGGAAGTTGTGTGTGTGATTGTGTTCCATCATGTGTGGTTGGATATCCTGTCAGCTCTTTGTATAAAATCCACAGATAAACAGGCTGTAAACTAAAACACTACAAAACCTTCAGATGTCTGCTGTAACACACTGCACACAGTNCACACACACACACACACACACACACACACACACACACACACACACACACACACACACACACGTATCTTCATGCTGACTTCTAATCTGATTTATTGCAGATCAAAATATGCATTGTCCATCAAACCAGAAAACACAGAAACTTTCATTTTGCAACTTTCTAACTCAGATTTAAAAAAATATAGGTAAAAAATATAAACCGCCCAAAAAAACAGCAAGATGCTGAAGTAAAATTAAATATCTAGATGCTGACAGAGGGAAAATATCCCTGCTCTAAAGTCACAGGTAGGGTCCGGACCTTGGGGAACACATTTTGCTTTTCAGTTTTCTGCTTCGTTGAATACAAAGTGGCAAAAGCCTCGTGAACAGCTCTTGCATGATAATGCCAGGGCAGGTGCCTGAATAAAAATGACTGATWTTATTCTGATAGTGCAGAATGAGAGCTACAGTCTATCACATTGAGATTTTGTCCTTGGCTGGGAGTACATTGTTACAAATGAATTTGTTCCTATTCTGCACCGTGCGCGCCGGGCTGATAAAAATATCCCCTGTCAGCTGGCTGCTTGAAGAGGGGAGGACTCAGTGCAAATGAGGCAGACCACCTCAATGTGTCTTCTTTTCACCRGCTCTTCATTTTTGAGAGTTTTGGTCCTATTATTTTTCTGCRGTATGGGTCAGTTGGTTCAAGGCTGACTTCTCTTCAGCAACACCATTACGCAGGCACGTTTCCCCTGCAGCCTGCCCTCTGTTCATTCTGTGAATCCCTGGTTGAATGTGGGTGTCACCATGACTACGTTGTGATGAGAAACAGAGCAGGAGACAAAAAAAGAGAAGAGAGAGAGAGGAGAGGACCCTGAAGCTAACAACTTTAGAACTCAAGGACACAGGACTGACAGATCTAAAGATGGGAGAAGTCCTCAAACTACAAACACTTCTCCTGAAAACAGTGGGGTTACAGCAGGTATCACKGCTTCAGGCAGACAGCTACATTACACAGATCTGTGAGTCTACATAAGCTTAAACACACAATAAACCTCAATGTCTATTTTTTAAAAACTGTTATTGCCTATTTTATTACATTCTAACAATAAAACCCATTGTTCTACCGTGTCTAATGTATTCTCATTCAMTTTATTTCATCACGACTGTCATTATCATATCACACTATCCCACTGAAAATTTAAATAGTTCATTAGTGTGTTATGAGCACCCGTTGTTTTCCAGCAGTGGGCTTCATATCCTGAGCTGATGTCATCATTTATTCATGAATGTCCCACAACTTTGAGTGGTGCAATTAGAAGAACAGAGGCTTCACCCAAGTTCCCTTTGTGCAGATTTCTGATTCAATTGCARGGATTTTTTTTGGAAGTCTGAATCAAGTCTGAAAAAGTTTCTGATTAAAGCAACTGAGCTGATACCAGTTTTTAAAGTTCTTACACAACAAATCCAGAAATGACAAGAGGAACAACCACACTGATGTGCAGCTACAAACACATTTTTGGGATATTTTCGTGGCATATTTGTAGTTTCTTTGCATCTTATGATGATGCACTTCAGGTTCTACTCAGTTTAGAACAATTATATTTTACTGAAAAGTTGAAGTGTTGGAGCTGACTTTGTATAAATACACTGCCCTGGCCAAATAAAAAGTATCCACCTGGATTTAACTRAGGTCTATGATGTGGGGTTGCTGCAGTTGGTCAGGTCTAGGTTCAGCACCAGTATGTGCTTAAAGAATGAGGTCAGCTGACCTGAATATACTGAATGAGCAGGTTATTCCATCAATGGATTGTTTCTTCCCTGATGGCACGGACTTTTCCAAGATGACGATACCAGGATTCATGGGGCTGGAAATGTGACAGAGTGGTTCAGGGAGCATGAGACATCATTTTCACACATGGATCGACTCCACAGAGTCCAGTGAGAATCTTTGGGATGTGCTGGAGAAGGTCAGATACCATCATCAATGCAAGATCTTGGTGAAACATTAATGCAACATTGGATGGAAATAAATCTTGTGAGAAACTTAGCCAAACAACGCCACAGAGAATGTGTGCTGTAATCAAAGCTAAAGGCGGTCCAACAAAATATTAGTGTGTAGCCTTTTTTTGGTCAGGCAGTGTAATACTCTGAGCTTCTCCTTTTCTCCCCACAAGGTCAGTTTACACTTTTCACTTCAAACTCCAGTCCTCTATCCATTCAGTGTCTTCGTTGTTCCTAGGACTGTAGGMATCAGGACAGAGATCTCTGAGGTTGTTCCTGATCTGCTGAGGCCAGTCTTTCAGTTTGAGGGTCACAGCATTGAGTGCTTTGAAGACTGCCGGCACCACTGAGACCTTGACTCTCCACAACTTCTCCATTTCCTCTTTCAGCCCTTGGTATTTCTAGAGCTTCTCATGTTCCTTCTTTTTGATGTCACTTCAGATTTCTTCATTTAAGTGGGGGTAGAGAAAGTACCAGCTAACCCCTGTACTTTTGGCAGYGTTGGTCGTAGTGGCCCACACTGCCACAAGTAGCAGAAGCTGGCTATGTTGTATACCCCATTCTCTGAGACACTGAATTTTGATTGATTATTTGTAAGCCATAATCATCAAAATTACAAAAAATAAAGGCTTGAAATATTTCACTCTATGTGTAATGAATCTTTCTGGTCTGATTGACAAAAATGTTGAACTTTCACATTTTAATTTTATGAGCTGCACTTGCTATTCCAGCCACTTGATGTTCCATGTACGGTTTGCCTGCYATACATCGTGTTATATGTGCAGAACTGTCTCAGGAGAATCTTTGCACAGCCTGCATCTCTGGTCCTGTCTGGAACGGTAGACCTTGGCCTCTATTGCTCTTGTGCTGAGGGACCTGCCACCATTTGTGGAGGAAGGACATTCTCTGAGACTCAAACTGAGATGGTTTAATATAAAAAGCATACAAGGAACAAAAAGACGGGCATGAATAAATAAAAGCACAAAAGAACAAATAAATGTCTCCCTCGTTTTTCTTGGAGTATGTTGTTAAGGAGCTGGATTTGGGATGAAACCATCCATGTATTGAAAGGAGCTTCCTGGTTTTGATGTTTCTGTCTCCTCCTTCAACCAGCCTGTTCTATCACTGGTGTACTTGATGACTGTGAGGACACCTGGACTGTTACCATTCAGCTGGCTCTTCAGGACCTGCTTTGCTTTGTGTACCTCTGTATATAAAAAAGAAAAAAGGAAAAAAAATTGTATAGGTC
>NW_013952577.1:737968-743424 GCF_001266775.1 Austrofundulus limnaeus | reverse complement strand
TTGTGTTCCAGTGGGTGGTGGGAGTCAAAACGCAAATATTGGTCTGTGTGGGTGGGCTTACGATACACGCCAGTTTCCAACCGTCCTCCATCCGAAACCGAGACATCGCAATGCCATATGGCAGGTTGGCGTTCCTGGATTGTGATGAATGTTGGTTTGAGAGAGGAGTAAAAGAAGCCATTTTTGTGAAGAAAGACCGTCCATCATTAAACAGAGGTGGGGGCCTCCGTTTTCAGCTGTCCCCCTCCTACAGCGCTGCCATTGGCAGTATCTCTTCACCCCCTGCTAACAATAGGTATTAATTAGGTGTGAACGATAGCCAAGTGATGTGAGTATCAGTCACCTGGAGGCAGGACTCAAAAGCCTGAATTTTGCCTGAAACTCTCAGACTGAAGAAGTCTCTTGGAAGAGAGACGAAACGTTTCATTAGAGAAGAACCCGTCCAGAGGACCTATACAATTTTTTTCCTTTTGATTTTTTACCTGGATTACTGAGATGCATCAGGACACCTTTGTATATAGCGTTGTTTGCACTCTATATGCAAAACAGTATCTTGTCAAGATTACATAAACAAGCATTGGCGCATTATAATTACTTAAATTAGGACATCCTGCCAGGCTAACAAAACGAGCCCATGTTGTGTGATCATTAGCCAGTAGGGGGAGGCGAACACAAGTCTGGGTGGAATAAAAACGCTAAAGCCTTATTTAAAGGTGTGAAAACTACACCATCAAATTCATGCTTCATTGTTCTCTACTGGTAACGCTTCTCAGAGTTATGTCTTTTAAAGGCAGAATTTTGTGTTTGGGATAGCGCTTTGTTTGATTGTCAACAAGTATTTAGTAACATGCTGAGAAAATCCCATCCTGTCACATATGGAACGCTTACATAAGAAATGAACTGGGTAGAATAGAATAAACCATCTTTTTCTTTCCTTTCTTTTTCTTGAAGATGAGCAACGTAAATGATCACTCGTCAAACATGAGAAGTTTATCCAACTTGACAGTTTGAAAGCTGACAATAAAGGATATTTTCGCAAAAGAAGAATTGGAAGGTAATTGGATCTGTCACAGAAACAAACACTCACTCTCAGAGGTACACGCTCACTAACACACTGTTCCCATCTGTCTGTGTGCTGCAGCACTGCAGAGGTTGTGAAGCTGTTGGCAGACCGTGGGATCTACAGATCAAAGAGCAGCCCCCCCGTCGAGGTCTGAAGTCCCGAGGAACACGAGTCGCTATGGGCAAGAGCCAGCATCACATCCCCAGCTAATTAACTAAAMCCCTTTTGACACCATGTTATTTGCATTCCTGATGTACAGCACTCAGAGAAGTATCTGCTGCACATATTAAAATCGGAAACGCTTGTTGTTTTGTCTAACAAGGCACCCCAGTGTTTTTAGCACAAATACATTTGTAATCACYTTAAAACGTGGTAACAGAGGCTACATGGTGGAGGTGAATTACTGAGATATGATTCAATTTTAAAACCTAATTAAATGAGCATGTGTGCAGGATCTATGTTATGAACGATGGCAGTGCACCCTTGAGGTTCACCTCAGTGAAGGGCACTGAACTCTCAAGAGTCCTCAAGTGCAGCCGTTCGATCTCGGCGCTCACTAAAAGGGGAGAAAGCAGCGTGAATTATAAATCAAGAGGCTTTAAATGGATATGTAGATCAGCAAGCAGTTGTGTTTGGTGTCCTCAATAATTAATTACTTGTTTGCAATGGAGTGGACCTTGCTACTTTTATTGCACGGCTTTGTGTATGCAAACAAACCCTCCCTGGCAGTAAGAAGCTGCCAGGCTGTGAGGAGAGCTCCTGCAGCACGCTGACATCCCAAGGAAAGGTCAACACTACAGGGGGGCTTTCTTGTAATTTGTGAATGTTTCTATTTTTATACTGTGATGACTAAGACTCCCTGAATGATTATAAAAACTGTCATTTTTTTTGCTTGACTGCACTTCTTAGAGCTTAGCTTGCTCGGGTTAAAACAGTGTGAAGTCCTCASATGGTTGTTTAAATGAGTGCATGTTCAGTGGCTGATAAATACTGCTGCATCTCTCAATATATGAACCACTTYCTGCCAACAACTCCACTAACATACATTTTTACAGCAAATCACAGCAAGTTTCTGTGTTTCTACAAAAAAAAGATGGACGGATGGGTTTTCCTTACCACAGCCCTTTGGCCACTTCTCCATGGGTCTCCTGAAACAGCCAAGTAAGCAGACTATGGGGGAGGATGAAGTAGCCCACCCTCTTCCCTGTGAGGAGCAAAATGATGAATTGTGTAGAATCTTTTTTGGCACACCCCCCACCCCAAACCACCACCATCGCAAAGATTAAGCTAGCAACACCAGGAAAGAGCTGATGCAGCCGGAGCAGAGGAGGGCCCATTAGAAACATGCTCCTGTCGGTCTTTGTGTCCAACCGGGTGACACCTCGCCCCTTAATGAGCAGTCTGAAGTGAAACTGGAGAAATACCACCACAATAAATTACCAGGCTCGTCGCTTCTTGTTTGTCTCGGCTCAGACATGGCTGAGTAATCTTTCTAWCTGAACTCACATCATCCAGAATGAGATTCTGTTGAAGCACATTCTACAATCTGTGGAGCCATTTGCATAACTACATTTGATGTTCCCGGCCAAACGGGCCGCATGTTTTTTCTGCAGTTAATTAGATTCTGGAATTAGTTTTTCTTTTATAAAAAAAAAGAAGTAAAGAAAAAAGGAAATACAGGATGGTTTTTCCTCCGCTTGGATTTCTTTTCCATTTTGGAAGTGACAAGATAAAATTGTGTATGAGGATAATTGCATGGCAGTGCTGGAATTGGAGCTGGAGAGAGAATGTGTTTTTGCTGTTCAGAGTTAATACTCTATCCCAGCTCCAGTCTATTTAGCATGCTCGGTGTGGAGCRCTCACTTTGACATAGCAAACCTCATTAAGATAGAGCAAACTAATTCACTTGAGAAGAGCTAATTCTTCATATCTGTCTTTTCTTGTTGAGATATAAAGACAAACTAAAATTGGGCGTTAAGGTTATATGCAGCTGATGGTAGAGCTCTTGCTCTGCTCTTATTCTAACATACTGTATTTACTTTAGATTAAAGAGTCAGTGGAGAGGACACAACCTGAAGCTAACTTTGAATAGATTCTGACAAAATTAGAGAAAGAGCTGAGCGTTCACAAGGCAAGCCCCCCCCTGTGGACAAAATGTCAAGAGACTGAAGCACGAGATCAGCTCACATGCAGAATGAGCACAGCTAACACTTTTTTAAAGCACAGGAGGAAGAGGAGGGAGTAAAAGAAGGACAGAGAAAAATGAAGGGAATGGATGAAGCTTGACCTGCAATGAGCAGACATCTATTAAATCAAGCACTCAGCATGGAAAACAACACCCCCTAACAGACAAATGCCACAGCAATTAATCAGTGCTTGAATGCCAAATGTATCAATAATCTTTGTAACACACATACAGTCCTCAAAACAAACTATTCTTTGTTATTTTTTGTGGATGTAGTCTAGCAACTTGTTATTTCTCAGTGTCAAACTAGAACGCACACAGAGAAAGAGAAGGAATACATCATTTCCAGAGTCTCCCAGCACCGCCTGCAGATGGCACATATTTTACTCTGCGGGGAGTTGCAAATTTCTTTTGAATAACCAAGGTCTAATTGACAGAAAAAGAATGTGCTGTCACTTCGCTGGTGCGACTGTCATTAACACATTTTTCATTTTGTAACATGCTCCGAGGCATTATTGTTTTGTTGGCCCCGATCCCTCCCCAGTGTAGTGAATATGTTTTAAAATGGTTGTGAGCAGAATGTTGTTAGCTACACAACACTCCCCGAGGGGAACAAAACACAAGAACAATTGGCTCATTAGAAGCAGAAAGACTTCAAACTACAGGATGGCTGGAACACGCTCAGAGGAGAGACACAAAGTCAGCAAAAGAAGAGCAGATGGATAGGTAGCAGGGACGTGTGAGGAGACAAAGACACTCTGACAGACGAGGAACAACTTTGTATTCAACCCTCAGCGTGATTTGTGTGCACATAAAAAATTTACTGTGGAGTTCATATGAATTAGTAAGACTGAACATGAAGGAGACTGCTGAAGGAGGTACACAGATTACACTGATCTAATAGTTAGTATTATCAACAATATTTAACATATTTAGTCTTATTAAAAGTTAATTATGTAGTAATAATCACTTAAATATTTACTCACATCTCTACAACAAGGGTCATTAAACATTTGCTTAAAGGAATAAATGCACTAATTTACAACAGATCTTATCTTGGGACACGATAAATATTAAGGTCAAATAAATGATTCGCAACAAGAACAAAGTCAGTCCAAAACAGGTTCAGATTCTGATGCAATGAATCTGACAAAAAATATTTTACACTGCTGTTTGTCCTCCAAAGGGTGTTAAATAATGTTCTGCTTTTTCTTTTTTTAATTGAGAATTTTTAGTTGAATCATTGTATAAAATGGTAAAAAATGGTAAATACTAAATAAGATGATGAAATAAATTTGAAAAAGTACAGAGCTGTTTACATGTACAAAATTCTTTGATCGGATTGAAACGTATTTCGATTAAATACAAATGGATCATTTATGAGCACAATAATTGTTAATCCAATCATGAGTGTTTACATGCACTTTTATTCAGAATAAAAGTACTGACATGTGCAGAGTTGTAAACTAACTAAACTAAAAAAACACAACAGAAGTTATACTTCTGTGAAGATTTTAATATAATATTTTTAAATTGCTAACAGACCAGTTTTCTTTCCTTGACATATTAGCATAGCCAGGAGGAAAAACGTCATGTTGACACAGGGCTCACATGCAGTCAGGTCAGTTTTCTACAACCAGAACAACATGATCAGATTAAGTGTTCACTTTAATGCTGTTCAGATTATSAATCAGCATAAAACATCCCTTTTCTTCAGATCCTACCAGATTCATTCAGATCGAGCTGGATCAGATTAGAATATTCTGACTGGGGGAGATTACATGACACATTTTTATTCTGATTAGCTGTTTATTCTGATTACTGATGCCCACATAAATGTTGATGACAATATAAGTTAGTCAATATTAATACTTGAAGGAAAGCACCAAAAGCAGTGTTTTGTTAAAGACAGGGATTGTTCTGCTTTCACTACACATTAAGCACAAACATGAAAACATTATTTCAACATTTAACACTTCTGCAGCTGACTCCTGCTCCAACTGTGAAACAACCTCACAGAAAACTTAACACCAGCAGTGAGCTGAGATCAGCAGGAATTAAAAGTTTATCCAACAGTGGGTCTTTGTGTTTCAGAGCTTCTTGTATCCTAAACTGAAGTGAACAACCAGAGGGTCTCTGTGGGTGTCTCAGCACCAGGGTTTCTGTGTTTGAGTCGAGCCTGATCATGTGCTGCGAGCAGGTGAAACG
>NW_013952577.1:736725-737913 GCF_001266775.1 Austrofundulus limnaeus | reverse complement strand
TAATAATAATAATAATTCACCACTGTGGACAGAGTAAAACGACCTTGTGTGGATCTCTGACCACCAGTCGATGATCACTGTTCTTTTATAGAAAGTGCGCTTCTGGGATGCAGAATAAAGCCTTGATAAACAGTTTTCTCTTAACAGCAGCTTTAAGGATCACTGATCAGTCTCTGGTTCTGTTYGACCCACATTTATTAAGAAGAACCCAAGATACCTCAAGTCCTCTACCTCAGAAGCTCTTAAACTGGGGTCTGCGAGATGTATCCTGGGGGTTCTCAAAAAATTCCATTAAATTGTTAATTTGGTTTTTATTTTTTAAAATGCATGGAGAACAATGAAGAGAAACATAATAAACTAAATAAAAATATATATATTYCCATGGCATTTAGGGGTTGAAATGAAATGACAGTAAATTATCTTTTAAAACAGCATGTAGTTTATGAGGGGGTCCCTGGAATGGTTTTGCCCTTGTAAGGGATCCCCAGACCCAAAGCGTTTGAGAACCCCTGCTCTACCTGGGGCAGCGACTTGTTCCTGATGCAGAGTTGAGAATCAGAGTTTTCTGGTTGAAGACMATGGCATCAAACCTGAAGGTGCTGATCGTCATCCTGATTGCTTCACACGTTGTTCCGGTGCCTTGTGGAGGCCACATAATTAGACCAAGTCATCTGCAAAAATCAGAAGTCAGTGTAGAATGAAAGACAAATTCTGTCCACAAAGCTTCTGACCAAAAACAGACACAAAGTAAAGTGTGTTGCAGTCCTCAGGACAGTGAGTTGACACATTTTTCTCAGATTCCAGTGATGAAAAGTCACACAGCAGATCTATAGAATTCATTAAAAGGTAATAWCTWTTATAAATGCTTCTCTAYRTTCKGAGCAACTTTCATGACAATCTGTTGACCCTCAAGTGGTTTTTGAAGCCCCTCAAGATAGATAATTTGAATGGGTCATTTTAAAACAAATTTTAATAAAGTTGGTTATTTTCCTTTTTCAGTTTTAACTGCCTCCCAATAAATGAGTTTTAATACAATTTAGGATTTTTTTCACATACCTACAAAGAGTTGTGCTGGCATAATCTAACACTGAAAAAAGGTCTGCATTGTTTCACTTCACTGGACCAAACTGACCTTAGAGAGGAGCCCCAACCTCCTCCCCTCAACACACACACACACACACACACACA
>NW_013952577.1:730689-736140 GCF_001266775.1 Austrofundulus limnaeus | reverse complement strand
TGTCATAATATTTAAAGCTAAATGTTATTTGATTTATTCATTTAAAAATAAACAAAAAATATACATACAATAAAAACTAAACAAGTCATAAATGAAAGGAACTAGAAAGACAATCTAATTCATTTCAAGTTCTTATTTTTAAACTTTTATGGTCCCTGGATAAACCTCTCAAGACTGAGAACAACATAAAAAGAGAAATGATTTCAACTGTATCTTATACAAAATATGATTTTCCTTTAAATGATTAAAAAAGTTTTGATCTTTATTTTATCACAACAGAGACCCAGATAGAACCACTTGAAAAATCCATGTATATTTTGAACCAGTGTTCTGCAACTGTGAGCAAATAAAACACTGTTTTCTTCAAATAAATAAATAACAGAGTGTTACAGCAGAGCAGTGTTATCTCTGACACCAGCATACTGAAGATTTGCTGCATTTTAATGACTCAACTACATGATTTGTGGGTTTCTCTGAAGCTTATAATCAATAACATCTAATAAACMACCTCTTTCTTGCTGATGTCCTCATGTTTGTGATTTTGTATCGTTCCTAATGACTAATAACATTATTTTTTACTCAGTGATTTATATATCTCACAGAATGGGTGATTACTAGGGCAGATATTGGATGAAAACACTCCAAATATCTTCTCTAACATCAGCTGAAGTCTAGAAATTGTTTTTAAAAAATGACCTCCCGTCTCCTCAGACCAATGAAGTTCACTTTTTCACAGCTACTCTCAAGATCAGAGAGGCCCACATCAGTAAATTAATGTTCATTACTGATATTTTTATTCAGTAGTGATTGCAAGTGAGAAAGTCAAAGCAGTGTGAATAAAATGCTCACAAATTTAAAAGTTTCTCACTGCAGCTAATGAGATAATATAAAAAGCTGTCTTTCTACTGGTTTTAATTATTTGTTTCAATGCTATTGTTGAATGAAGGATTTAAAAATGCTTTGAGGTCAATTTAGTTTTAAAATCTATTACAGATAATGTGTCCAACAACTTGTAAGCACTGCTGTCTCCAAACAGCTTCTCACATCATGCAGGAAAAATAACAAAATAAAAACTCTTGAAACAACATCTTAAAACTTATAAATTATTAGGATTGGGTCTTATTTTAGGAAAACTGCCTCCAAAGTGAATTAAAGGCATATTTTTTGCCTTTAATCTAGGAYTTACTCAGACTAACTGAGACGTTAGGTCTCTTGACCCTCAGGACTTTTATCAATAAGACATTATTTATAGTAAAATATGTTGGTAATAACAAGATAAAGTATAGTGCACTGTAAAATGTGGAGAACAGGAGAGAGAGAACATGTAAATGCCATGCTTAAAGGTCCCAGCGGAGTTYCAAACCCAGGACCTTTAACCTGCTGCACCACAGTGTAGCCTGCATGGAAAAGATGACATCTACCAGAAGAAACTAAACACAGTCTAATTTACCCACCTGCTACTCCTGAACTAAAGTGACCCACAAGCTGACCCCACAGTGTGTTATTACTCTGAGCACACAAGAGTATTTATCCTAATTGATTTAGCAAGACAGAAAATCTTAGTGAGCAAAGTGGATCAGTTTTTAACCGAGACCATCATCCTGACTGAATGATGCTTGATGAAAGACACAAACTCCACTGAAAACAGGATTTGTGGATTATTTTTCAGTTTCTTACACATCAATAATGGGTTGTTTGTGTTTCAATTGCTGTGTCATTATGCTTCAGATCAATAGTCTTATAAATAGCCCCTCTTTGCCTTTCCCAAGGAATCTCTTTCTTCTACCTCACATCTCTAAACATCCTTAAACACAAGCTGCTTCCTGCTGTAACTGTCATGAATCTTTGTTACTGTTTGACTTTGAAAAAGGGGGTCTTGAATTTCACTTTGGAATTAAATGTTTTAAACTAATTTTTTCTTTTAATTCATGTTTCCAGAAAGAAAGTCAACTGACTCTTTTTGTCTCAGCTGTCCCAGAATATTGACCCAGAACATCCCTCCTCATAAGATGCCACTGTTCAACTATTCTTATCCTCACCAACCATAGAGAGATGAGACAGAGTTGTGTTGAAAACATCAGTGTCACAAAATTAGTTTAAAAAAAAAAAGCAGCGTTAAAATTAGGCCTAGCATTCCTTGAAGGAAACCTACTGCTTTCATGCCAGAGTTTTATACTAAGATMATTTTATGCTGAGAAGTTAGAATTGTAGCCGTTTTATTCAAGCCTTGAAAGATTATTATGCACAACTGCAATWTTGTATATCCTACCACACCAAATCTTAGCTCCACAACTGTAAAACAGACAAAGTTACAGCCATGTTCGTGTAGAATAAGGTTGATATGCTGCAGCAGCCATCTTTGAAAGAGGTGAGTCCAAGGATATTCAGTTGTGGATGTACATCCAGAGACTACTTACTGAAAGTTAAAATCATCACACTTTATATGGAATAAGACAAAGTTGTGAGTGTGAACTGAGAGTCACAGTTTTATAAAAAAAACTTCACGATTAAATAAGTCCTAATAAAAACAAAAACTGTCTCCTTGCACCAGTTTAAAGAAGTCCTCTAAGTCAAACAAAATAAACTATTTTAAAATCTGTCACAATGAACTTGCTTTGAGAATGTCACTTTTTAAAAACTGGAAGGAYATCCATCATAAAACAATAAATCTTTCATGTGAGTTCACTCTSTGTGTCCCCTGCAGAACAGATACTAAATACAGAGACTTTAGATTTTACAGCTAAACACTTCAGTTTGTAACAGAGTTATATTACACCAACTCATACTGTGATTTATTACATCCATCTGTTTTCTCTGCCTGGTTCTTCTTTTCGAGTCGCAGGAAGCTGCTGTCTATCTCTAATCTGAATTACTGCATCTTTGTACAAAATTATCTCATGCTCTTATTAGGGCTGTGTATTAGCAAGAATTTGGCGATACGATTCATATCATAACAGAGTGGTCACGATACGATATATCCCGATATATTGCGATACTGTAAGCAAGGCAATATATTGCGATATATTGCGATTTTTTTGTCCAAAAATTCTATTAAATAAAAACCTCTTGCTGAAAAAAAAGAAAAGCTAATGTTTACTTACAATGGCAATGCTACCCTTACTCTCTGGCGCTCAAGAGATAGAGGAGCCAAATATCTGGCTCACTGCTGCCAACTAGTGGTCAGAGGCTGAACTACAACATAAAAATGAATGGTTGGCAAGAAGGTTGGCATTTTAAACCTTAATTAAAAATCAATACAGGGCTTAGAATATCGATACAGTATCGGGAAATGAAATATCGCGATATTTCAGTGTATCGATATTTTCTTACACCCCCTAGCTCTTATRATGTGTGGATGATTTCAAATATTGACTTTTTTCCTCTCCAGATGAAYCGTCTTTCTGCATAGCTGCTTGTTTTGTAGTTTTTACAAATAAGATGACTAAATAAAGTAACAGTTTTATTCAGTGACCTTTCTGTGACAGCYTCACCAAGACGCCACTGTCCCAAACGCACCAGTTAACTGGACTGTGTGTGTGTGGACTCAGAGAGCAGCGGTGAGACCGACAGGATGAGAGACACACTGGGAGTATTTTATGACAAACACCAGCCTGTCTCTCCCCGAGGCGAGGGCTGGAGCAGACAGGAGGCCAAGCTCAGGTCTCCAGTGTTTTGTTCAAACATTTGAGTTAAATTTTCCAGGACAAATCATCTATAATTCATTCATTTTATTGAATCTTCAACCGTCACTCACAGACTGGGTGTCGGATTTAAAGTCATACAGTCAGATGACTGAATTCAATTCATTATTTTTAGATCTGCAGTAACCACTCATTTCAATCCTACTTTAACAAACTGAAGTGGTAAGTAAACTGTCTCCTGCTAATGTTTATTTGTTACGTTTGTGTTTCATTTCTTACAAAGCTACTGTCAGTAACAGAGTAATTAAAATGGCTTAACAGTCCTCACATGAAACTTGGAAGATGAAAGGAAAAAGCCCATGAGCACAGACATGAGRWCACACACCTWCACACAGGTTTGTTTTTATATCCCAGTGGGGACCGTGGATTGATTTCCATTCATTTTCTGGTAATTTTATAGCCTAACCCTGAYCATTTACCCTAAAATYAACCTCACAGGTAGGGRAGAGTGGGGTAAGTTGATCCATTTTTTTTTTACTTATGCTGTTCTTGAGGCAAAGGACAGTGATACACAAGCAAAACTAAAACATCTTCATTAATTTCAGGATGTTTCCCATCAGTGGAAATGCTAAGAATGCATCCATAACATAAGGTAGAAAAAATATGACTTCTTAAAAATAATGTGGTCTTGTGACTCAACTTGCCCCAGGTTAGGGGTAAGTTGAGACAAGCCAGGGGGTAAATTGAACCACCTGGGGGTGAAGTGACCAAATCACATTTTCCAGTTTAAACTTGAGTGTAATTTTCAATTATCCTAAAGGAAGCTTTAAACTATAACAAGTCAAATACAAGTGTATTCAAAAAATATTTGAATGAAAACGATGACACAACAATTGAACACTATTAAAGAGTGGTGGACACTAGTCCCCTAAAGTGCCAAAGTGCTATTTGTGAATCTAAGTTTCATGTTTGCATCTTAGGGGTTTTACTCATTTTTTTAAACGATGTGCTGATTTTCACTTTCTAATTTTAAAATTGAATAGCACTAAACTAAAAATTTCTTTGAATTTTGATCATTATTTTCAACAGCGGAGAAAGAAAGTCGTCTTTGCTCGCAACAACACAGTGCCATGCAGTACCATTTCTTTCTCTCTTATGGATTTTCCTGCCTTGATTTTAACAACTGCTCCCTCTATCTCCTCAAGGGGTGTTGCCCCCAGTCTGTCTTTCTGCTGTGTTTTCTTGGCATAATTATGGTTCTACAAGGTGTAAAATATTAGGAGAGAAAAAACTGCTACGAAAATATGTTTTTAACATTTTTAGACATAATTTTAATCATGCTTCCAGTGGTTCAACTTACCCCAAAGCATTTGGCTCACTTTACCCCACAGTCACCATTTAGGGAAAAAAAAACCTACTGCAGCTTAGCAAATTAAGCTACTCTTTAGCTAAATGGTTCACATGGCTTAATATGTTAGTACATAAGTCTTCAACATTTATTGTATACATTTTTAGACCTGGATGGATTATCTTTCGTGTAACAGTCATTATAGTGGAAATGTTAAAAAAATTTACTTTGGCAAGCAAAAAACTGTTTTTTGTGAAGAAAACATAGTTACCACATGCTTCTCTCAAACACAGGGAAAGCTAAATGGATGGTGATTGCAGAATTTATGGTCACATGACAACAAATGTGTACCATTTCCTAAATACAGGAGTTGGGTCAACTTACCCACTGGCTCATCTTACCCCACTCCCCCCTACCTGCCTGACCCTAAAACTAACCTAAACTCAATTCACACCTTGGTCC
>NW_013952577.1:729266-730554 GCF_001266775.1 Austrofundulus limnaeus | reverse complement strand
ACACACACACACACACACACACACACACACACACACACACACACACAAAGAAAAAGACTAATTAAAAAGATGCTTGGTTTGTGTGTCTTTCAGAAGCACACAACTCTATGATTTATTTCAGTCATCTTTTGTTGTATAATGTTAAACTTTTTTCTCTGGTTTTTTTTTTGTTTTTGTTTCATTTCATGAAGATTTTTCATCACATTTGTTTCATCTTATGGTTTTGTATTATTGTTGTTGAAGTTTAGCCTCTGTTTTTCTATTTAGTCTCATGATTTATTTATTTATGTCTCTTTTGCTTCTCATTTTTAGATTCTCTCAAACGAGCCCATTTGCATCCTAACACATTGTTTAACACATTCTTGGACCCAATTTATTTCGGTCCCTGCTTGAAAACTATGAATGAATGCCCGTTTAAGATAATTATCACCTGCCACCAAAAAGAAAAAAAAAAGGTTGTTAATGTGTGTTTTTTTCCTCCTTTTTTAATCTGTGTGTGTGTTTATGTGTCTGTTATCAAATTATCTCATGCACTACAGGGCTGATTTTTGAAACTTTCAAAGTAATAATTTGATGGACGTCTACAAGTGATTATCTTTTGGAGTCAACCCAATTCAGGACGGCTCCCTCAGCTCAGAGAACACAAACATGGCTGTAACCACAGCTGGGATATTAGTTCAACTTTCAGAAAGCCATCATTAAATGTAAATCTACAACCAATTAACTTTTTGAATCAATCTAATTTAAGCTTCCAGACACACAATGAAAAATGGCAATAATTAATTTTGACAGATTTGCTAACATTTTATGTGGATGTAGTGAAGAATCACAGCACACACTCCAAATACCCACAAGATTAATACTTATAACTTTAGCATTAACTGTTAGAGTCAACTGTGTTTAGCTGTTAGCAAAATATCATAAACCAATGGACAAATTTKAATGAAACTCAAAAAGCATCAATTTGTATGAACATATTTGTATGTATGTTGTTAAGAAAGCTGTCTTTAAATTGTCATTATTTGTATCAATTGTCCCCCAAACCTTTATTTATAAAAAAAATGCAACAAATTCTTGCAACAGTAAACCCAAGCTGAGGCTTAAGGCTATTATGAGAATACAAAAAAATGTCAAAATAAAAATATAGTTTGGATAGGTTTCAACTGAAATTCATTAGTTTTGGTCTTTCATGTTTTCGCATTGGTACAATAAATAAAAGTGGACAGGTAGGAACATAAAAACACATAAAATACTGTAAATTAGGGTTATAGATTGGAAAATTTACAAC
>NW_013952577.1:725107-727462 GCF_001266775.1 Austrofundulus limnaeus | reverse complement strand
ACACACACACACACACACACACACACACACACTGCCTACACGTTCCACCTGAACTGTCCTACACTTTAACATCACAACGAAGAGAACAGCAACCTTGTGCTGATTTTCTGCTCTCTCGTGGAGATTACCGCAAGGCCTCTGCAGAAACACCAYCAGGCTGTACACTCGCAGAAAGAAGCCCCATAATCCCTTTAAATATGTCCCTGAGAATTGTTGTCATTATGAACTCAACTGTTATTACAGCCATTACAGTGAGTGTGACAAAGGTTTGGTGAGATCACAGATGGCAACAGCCCCTGGATGATAGATAGTGCCCAGATGGTTTTACTTCACGTGTTAAACCGAGTGAATCAACAGTAAGATTAGAGCAGCCATGAGTGAAAGAGAGTGGGGGAGTGAGGAGAGTTGAGTGAAAGGTTAAGTGGCACCTGCAGACAACAGGCCATTCACGTCATAACGCCGCCGTAAAACCCCCTGTTAACGTAGTTTGTAACAAACTACGTTCACAGGCCGGGTGCTGTTTACAGCCGGGGCYGATGCACTGTGAAGCACTTGACACAGTCGCTGTGACTGACTGCTCTGGCATCTGCTCCAACACGGCCCCGACCAGTGAGGGCTGTAAAAACAAGTCAGCGGGACAGTTCTMTTGTTTTTGCACCTGACGCGAATGTGAAGCTGATCCCAACCGGTTCGCTTTCACTCAACTTTCTCATTCACTGCTCGACAACCTTCAATTATGGTAGGTCTAACATGCTTTGCTTCTTAAAGGAACGTCACCTGCCACTTGTGCCAGAGTTTGATTATCTCATGTTAAAGTGTCTGTGACATGCATACCCCTCAAAGTAAAAAAAGTTGAAGAAAACATCGTTATTTTTAAGAAACTTGGCATAACACACTTGATTTTACCCATTTTGTTGCATAATTGGCATATCTTCTTTTGAACTTGGCTCAGCCAAAATGAAACAGGAAGTGACATCAAAGAGGAACTCTTGAAGAAAAGGAACTCCCTTGTATTTGTTTATTGAAACGATATTATTTGAAATTGATCTCTCTCTGATAGTGACTCAAAATAATCCAAAGAAACAACAGATTCTTCTGTGTTGTTAAATATTGTAGCAACGCTCTGTTTACACTCAAACATTCCCCTTTGACATCACTTCCTGTTACTTCACGTATGCTTATCTCAACAACTGTTCATCTCAGTGGCGTGAATCTACTTTTATTTTTATATTTTTGTAATATGTTCTCAATGTTCTCTTTCCAAAAAGGCATTCATACTTTTTACAAAAAGGATGTCACTGGTACTTTAAGAAATCAGTTTGAAACTTTGAAAATAAGTATGTGAAATCTCTTGAAGCACCACTCAAAGAATGCGTCATGAATGACTCTCAGTTACTACCACATCAAATTTGAGCTCATTATCAGTTGAATTGTCATAATACAACCATCTTTGCATTAACTGATGTCAGCTAGCTGTCTTTGACTCTTGGTAACAGGTGATRAAACACATCTGAAGCATGTTTAAGTTACAAACATGGTAAGAGAAAGGTTTTAAGGAAAAATATCTAAGTCGACAGATTTTTGTGGAAAACTAAGCACAACATGGTTATGATAAAGAATAAATAAACAGATATAAAATTCCTGTGATGGACTTGTGACCTGTCCAAGGTGTACCCCGCCCCTCGCACTGTGACTGCTGGATATGGGCACCAGTGACCCTGAAAGGAAGTCACTGGTATAGATAATAGATGGATGTATAAAAGCTTAATGATGGTCATGAAAATATGAAACATACCTAAAAAAAAGACGAGTAGGTCCTCATGGATGGGTTCTTTGTTGAAAAGTCTGAGGAGTTACGGGTAAGCAATACTTCCACATGGACAAACAAGGGTTTCTTTGATTTATCTGCTAAGCTTTTGTGAGGGAAAAACTGTGTTTTGTGCAAAATATCACATCCTAGTTTCATAAAAAATGACAKGTTTTTAAAGTTTTAAATGGTTTTCTCAAGAAAACACCATGTTTAAGCTATCTAATTAGCTTTATTAGTAGTTTTTTCCAGTAATTGTTCACATTAGAGTCACTTTATTTATTTCTAACCAATAAATGGATTTTAAAATGTCGCTAATTGAGAAAAGCAATTCAGACTCATTTTCATAGGTTTGAAACAGAAAATAACAGATTTTAGGTTAAGGTTAGAGCTGCTGCCCCAGACCTCTCCCTGTGCATTCACAGGTTTTATCCTTGCAAAACTGCTTTGGTCCCAGTGGCTTTCAAACCCCAAAACACATTACGGCAAAGGCTGGTTCACCCCAAAGATCCGGTGCCCCGGCACAAACAGAGCAATGTTGTATATGC
>NW_013952577.1:703483-715736 GCF_001266775.1 Austrofundulus limnaeus | reverse complement strand
GTGTGTGTGTGTGTGTGTGTGTGTGTGTGTGTGTGTGTGTGTGTGTGTGTGTGTGTGTGTGTGTGTGTTTGCTGTTGCTTGGTTTTGTTTTATTCTTTTGTATTGTTTGTATTTTGTTTATAGTTCACTATTTTTCTTGGTTCTTTTACATTTGAGGTTCCTTGTGTTTAGTTTGTGTTGTTTCCCAGCTTTTCACCCTTGAGTATTTCAAACGAGCGTTCCTGCTGAGGGGTTTTGAGTGTGTAGTGTGTCCCAATTCTTTGGAGTGGTCTTTGCACCCTTGATCCACACTAAGCCTGCATCCAAGCGGACTCTGGCAAAGTGTAGGGTAGACTGAGTACAGTTGAGACATTTTTTGCTTTTCCCATTTCCACACAAACGTTAGACACTAAAAACACACTGAAAATAATATATATGTATATATTACATGACATATATTTTATATGTTAACTAAAATATAACCAAGAAATAATAGCCGTAAGTTGTTTGTATTTTTCACAATTAATCAAAAACAAAAAGTTATTTTTTGTTTCAACTGTACTCAAATAAAAAACTTAAGAGTACAGTTGAGACACCCTTGAAAATGCTGGAAAGCTAACAGTCAATCATTGCCAATGTATATAAAAAATAATTATCAGTGTTATACACTGCAATACTATGTTTATTTTACTTAAATTGACTCTAGCATAGGTTAAAATGTAAAAAAAACAGCAAAACAAATTAAATGTTTAAAAGATAAATAATAATTTGTTGATTATTAATATACTTTTATAGGATATTGGTATTACTAAATGCTTTACAGTTCATATGAATGTTTGCATTCAAATAATAACTTATTCAAGGTCAATTAAATTCAAATGAATGAATGAACATACTTAAACTCTTGCTGCTGAACACCATGCCAATCACTGTCGGGTACAGTTGAGACATACTGTGTCTCAACTGTACCCCGGTGACCATGTTGCACATTTCACTGGATTGTGAAATTATTGTTAATACCATGAGGTCATGAAATATGTTATGTTTTAAGGGGCAAAATAATGTTTGCACATATTCAAGTTACATTTAGATGTCATTTAAGGGTAATAAGATATTAACTGTAGAAGGGACATGGTAAAGTAAAAATCTAGCCTGCCAAAAAATACTTTTGTCGATATCTTTGGAGTGGTGCTTTTCATGGTGTTCAAATTTTCCACTATCAAAAAGGACACTAATACACATGTGCACAGCAAAAATCACAACTAAGACTTGCTGCAAACAGAAGATATTGATGGTGTCTCAAATATACACATGTCTCAAATATATTCAGTCAACCCTATTACCCACAATTCATTGCTGTGTGTGGCATTTCGAACTAAAAGGCAGAAATATGGCAATGTCTACTGAGTACCTTCCAGTTTAGTGGCGGCGGTAATACTCTTAAATTAATTCGCCAACTGCCAATAAAATCAAAAGAAGAAGAAATATTTTACTCTGGTGTATAAAACTTCCTTCATTTCATGAGCTTTCTAAAACTATGATGGACATGTCAATCATTTCTAATGTTTTACAGATGGATCCCTTGTGAAGGGGTCAGTAGGTGCAGGGGTGCTGATTTTACACAACCATAGTGAGAGAGAGCATAAATACCCACTAGGTTGTTTTGCAACTGTGTCTCAAGCTGAAATATATGCAATCCACCAGTGTGTGGCATCTCTTAAAGACCTTCAGTGTACACATAAGTTAATATTAATCCTAACAGGTAACCAAGCTGCTATTAGAGCTCTTCAAGGGCCACACTTTACATCATTCCTGGCTTGGGAGTGTGCTGAAGCAGTCAAGCAACTGGGGAGAGATAACAGTGAGCCCCCTGCTCATATGGGTTCTTTATACTTCCCCAGTAACCACAACCATCTCCAAAAAATGATTGCTTGTTGTAGTTGTACCATCATTTTTAGCAGTATAAATGCCAAAACAGTGACCGGTCCCGCCATTTTGTGTGTTGCAGTTATGACACAGTGGCGCAAGTCGATGACGTAACCCATGCTGTCTCAATTCTCCCATTTTTTCATACTTACAATCTGCACACTTGAACCCTTATTTGCACTTCAACTGAGTGCACACTTCAAAGAGGGGTGTGGGTATACTGCGAGTACTGGGACTAGGTTTAAAATGTAACCTTCATTTTCAGGATTTTGTGGGCCACATTCGTTGGTTGCATGAGCAAGAGCACACAATTGGGACAGCCTTCAGCCCAGGGCAGTGATGTAAGTGGCCAACAAATGTGCACTCATGAGGATGCAGCCCCTGAAATGAGACACAGCCAACGATTGAAAGGAATCATTGCTCTCAATCACAGGAAGGAGAATACGGAGAACAAATTAGATGCACAACCAGAATTTTGAAGCCAACCTGGTTCAAGATGGCTGCCTTCACAAGAGAAATTAGAATTAAATGCTTTTTATTCTATTTTTTAACACAACACTGAGCTGTTATTTTGTAAACAGTGTTTCTAATTATTTTAACTATCATTTTTTCATTAATATTAGTATTTGGTTTTGTTCCTACCATGTTTGAAAGTCAAATCTAAAACAACACATAATTCGAGGGTGACAGCTCAAGAAAAGTGAGCATAACATTATTCAATAAGGTTTGACAAAACAGTATTAACTCTGATTTATTATCATAAATGTAATCCTAATCTATAAACTCTGGCATGAACAGCAACATTTGCAGGGAAGACCAGGATTTATTTGGCACTAAACAAGTCATTTTAAGCAGTGTTCTGCATCAAACATGTTTATTCACTTTTATAAAATGAGATCCTTCTGCCTCGTGGCCTCGACACAGGTGAGAACCTCACCGTCGGTTTGCACCTGTGATCTGAATAGCTGAGGTCACACTGAGGACTTGGAACGACTTGTTCTCTTTGTCTGTCATGCAAAACTCCCTTTCTCTGTTGTATCTGGTGTCTCTTCTTCCATCCCTCTGTATCTGTCCCATGACAAAAAAAAGGGTGGGAACCGGAGCTGATACAGGTGGTGAGAGGATGTGTRAGGCTGAGTGAAACGTGAGCGTGAGAGGAGAGCAGGAAAATGGTTTCCTCCAGAGTCCAAACCAGCGCAGTCTGTAAACGTGTGAAGGCTGGTTTTAGGCTACATGTTTACTTTTTAGCTTTCATTTTACTAATCTTAGCTTTTAACTAGTCTTTTGCTACATTTGGGTTTTATCTGCTGTTCTAGCCAGCCCTTTCATWCTTGTAGCTTTAGCCTTTTGCTACAGTTATCTTTTAGCTGCGTTTTTACTGCTTTTGCTTTAATTTGCATTTGCTACGTTGGCACAGTTGGTATGGTCTGGTCACCTTTCTGGGTGGACTTCACATGTTCTCTCCATCTATGTGTGTGTTTTCTCCCAGTAATACTGTTTCCTCCCACAGACCAGAAACATGCATGTTAGGCTAACGGCTAACTCTAAATTAGTCTTAGGTGAGAGTGTGAATGATTGTCTAAGTGTGTCCCTGTGATAGACTTGTCAAGTGTGTGTCTCTTGTGTAACTGCTGGACATGGGTACCAGTGACCCTGCAACCTGGAAAGGAAGAAGCAGGAGAAGGAACTAGATGGATTCTACTACTTTATCTTTTAGCTAAACTTTACATTTAGCCAACCTTTTGTAAACTTTTTGCCTTTTAGCTTTTACATACTGTTCTGCTATTTAAGTCTGTGTTTGCCAGACTGTGAATACATGTAGCTTTTAGCCAACCTTCTGTCCCTTTCATTTTAAGCTTTTTTTCTCCTTTTAGCTTTCAGCTACTATTCTGCTACCTTTATGTTTAACACCTCAGTTTCTTCAGCATATTTCAGCACTCAGCACTTACTCTGCTTTGTCCAAAGAACGTACTGTTTCTTTAGTTGTTTCTTTCTTTGCTATAATGAACATTGCTTCGTTTTACCCAAGTGTTTCTATGATATTTTCCATTTCAGAATGGGGGAGGCATCTAGGCAACATTCAGTTGGACACATTTTGATAGAATATTTAGTAGCTGTTTAACCACAGTGGGTTGCTTCTTGCAGTCCAAACAACAATGTGAATGTAATTAAGTGAACATGGCAGTAAAATAAAGAAGAAATGCCCATTCTAATGTAAGGGACATAGAAAGAAAGTTTCCCTGCTGTAAGTCACATTGACTTTCCACTGTTTAAACAAGAGACACGTTTGTGCTCCAGTGCCAATAGGAAACCCTGGTTTCGGCTGTTCACAGGAGAGCCAAGCCTAAAATTTAAAACAGACACTGTCAGAAACAATCTGTAATTTGCATAACAATCTGTGCTCCAGTTAGCTCCTAGTTTTCCCTTAAGAGCATCCAAGTTTCAGAAACATATCTGTCTCCTAAATGTAAAAGGTTCATCATGTTTCATGTGACTACTCACAGAAATCGCTGTGTTTATGTTACAACCTCACATTCAAAGCACAAAAATACTAAATTATCAAATCCTGTGAGTGCAAGTGTTTAGATTTAATGTAAGGGGTTGGGCATGCAATAGACCAAATAAAAAGGAATGGTTGATGAATGTGTGGTGAAAGACAATTAGTGTTTTTATTATCGCCTGCCATCAAAAGCAAAGGAGATGGTGGGTTTTTTTTTTTGTGTGTGTGTGTGTGTGTGTGTATACGTAATGTGGGGAAGATTTTTGACAATTTTCCCAGTACACACAGTTTTGTGAGTACCCACTGTCCCTGATGAGGACAAAACCCTGGTCCCCATGAGTTTAAAGACTGGTTTAGGGTAAGGGGTCAGGGTAAGGCTATGTAAATGACTGGTAAATGAATGGAAGTCAATGCAAAGTCCCAATGAGGATAGTCGAACAAACTTGTGTGTTGGTTTTTATGTAGTGTTACGAGAATATCTCATGAACAAAGTTTAATGAAACTTAAAGATAACTGGATGCACATCTAGACGTTTAGTGTCGGTCCAGTTTAAGATGGCCGCCACAGATATCAACAGTAAACAGAAAAATAGCTCAACTCTCTGTTTTACAGTTTTTGAGCTAACATTGGATGTAGAAGTGGACAGCCTTCTTTAATCCGTGACTTGTTCAGTTCACACAAGATCAAGCTGTGTTGAGTTAGATTGTGCTTCCTTTTAGGTTTGACCAAGACAGCTACAACTCCAGTCTAAAACTCTGACATGGAAAAATGCAGAGGACAGACACTTCTCCTGCGGACACTGGGCCTTTAATTTGAAGGTAAAGGTAGAAGAAGTCAGGATAGAGAGCAGCAGTGTCAGACTGAATGACATCCTTCATCTTTACCAGGTCGTCAACAGAACAAGGAACATTTGTCCTGACAGAAACCAACAGGAGCCAACATCAGAACAAGGCAGCATGTGTTCGAGAGGGTAAAGGATCATGTTTATCACAGATGTTTAATATGTATGTCAGAGCCAATGTGTTTATATGACCGCCGTTTGGCTTAAGAGCCTGATTTGCAACTGGCTGAAAAGATTGGAGGGGTCCCTCTGTGAGAACTTGGCTCCTGCTTTCAGAGACGAGGGAACAGTCCTCTGTATGATATCTTCCACATGTGCTCTATGATCTGCACTCCTGTTTCTTTTGTCCCCATCAGATGTGCTGCTTGTGTTGTGACAAGGCTGAGAAGAGAACGATAGGGAAAGAGGATGACACAAATCCCCAGCAGCCTTACAAACCTCGAATGAGAGCCGAGTTTTGTAGGATTGGAGGGGACAAAAGCAGATGAGGCAGAAGGATGGATGTGGAAGGAGGGAGGGAACGAGGCGCTCCTCAGCAGAGCCACTCAGTCTAGACTCCAGATGTGCCGGCAGCAGTCGAGTGGTTGTGTTGGCCCCCACCAGGCTGCTCTGGGAGTATCCCCAACACATGTCCCCACGCCGCCTGTAAATCAGCCCAGCCAGGCCTCGGGCAGCACCGCAGCCACAAAACCCCTCCGCCCGGACCCCCTAAACAGGCCGTCCACCGACAGACAGACGCCGATGAGCCCGCGTTACGCCTCTAATAGCCTCCCTCTTTGCCTATTTAAAACAAAATCTGTAAAAAGTGACCACCCTTTTCCATGTTCAACTTTTTTTCCCCACATTCACGTTTCTGTACACCTACATGTAGGTGTACATGTAGGTGTTCCTCAAAACACTGATGATGCCCACCCATTGTATCAGAAAATAATGCAGCTCAGTGCCATAAACCGAGTCGTCTATCCTCATTTAGGTCGACYACAACTTGTCTGCCGCTCTGCTTCCTAGTCTCACTGGCACCAGGGACATTTCTTCAATTGCACCCTGCTTCCCATACTTCTCATCCACTCCAGTATCCACAGAGTGTATTCACACAGTCACAGATTCCTGCTGTGTGTGTGTGTGTGTACGCAATCCGTTCCCATCAGAGCTCAACGCATAATTAGATGTTGTACTGAGAAGCCAAGCCCATATATAGTAAGCAATGCCGACCACAGACATGCACTTAAAACCAGATTCCTTATTGTACTTTGTCAGACCAGAGTGACCTATTTTAAATGGGGAAACGCAGACTTTGGATCGGCTCAACAGGCAGCATTTAACACGTCCAAATCCAAAGGCCTGTGTGCGTTTCCAAAGCAACACTATTGTTCAACATGTTAAAGTCACACTCAGCTGTTCAAACAGGTAGTGTGGAAACACTGGAGCTGTATTTAAGTTGATGGGGCTGCAGACATCCTCTGAGCAAACAGGTGAGCTGAAGGGAACGAACTGTGGACGTCTGTGGGTCTGCTCCTCTTCTGTCTACTGTTTGTGTGTTTGTGTGAACAGGTGAGTGAGCCACCGTCTTCAGCTCCAACACACATAGCAACTGAAACACACAAATACACCTATTCACACAGTCCCACACACATAAATCCCTGCTGATCCTCTTAAACGCACCTCGTCTTACTCACGGTGTGATTCCTACCAAAGCAGGGATCACACAGTCCAGTCCCCCTAAGACGACATGAGTGTGTGTGCTTGAACTTAATTGTTGTTTAAACATCTTTATTGAGTTGCTCCCTTGTCTTCGCTCTCAGCGTCAGGGTAAAGACCCTCAATGGGACGCTGCAGAAAAAAAAAACAGCTGACACTCCTGGACACGAGAGGTTAACTGAGCTTTAACCTCTGCACTGTAGGAGGGGAGCACACACAACAAAGACCTCTGACTGGGCTGTCATCAAACACCTACATTAGAAGATAAAGAGACAGAGCTCAACAACACGAGTAGTGAGATTGACAGCTTTTTTTGTATCATTTTATGATACATTGTATTTGGTTTTACTGTTTTTTTTTAATTTAGTTAATTTGTGCTGTCTCATAAATTAATGGAAGCATATATTTATATGTAAATTGTTCAGTTTTAACCGAAAAAAATTTTTATACAGTAAAAAGGATCGGTCCAAGCATTGAACCCTGAGGAACTTCATAACTAAAGCTGGTGTAGGAAGATTCATTTTTAACGTTATATAAACATTATTTCCTATAATCTCTATATCACATTCTTTGTAATAGAAAAATGTAATCAGTCAAATCAAATGCAGCACTGAGATCTAACAGAACAAATATAGACACAATCTGAGGCTGTGTGAGAATATCATTAGTAACTTTCACCAGTGCTGTTTATGTACAATGATGAGCTCTAAACCCTGACTGAAACTCCTCAGATTATTTCTGTCCAGATGTTCACACAGTTGATTTGACTCCATTTTCCTCCCACAGACTAAAAACATGCCTGTTATGGTATTAGTAAATTGTACCTACTGTAGGTGTAGGTAAGACTTTGAAGGGTTGTTTCATTATATCCATTATTATAAGTTTTATTTTTCGCTTATGTTAAGGAAACAGTGTTTTTTTTTTCATTATTTTTCTTGAGCTTATGTTTGCTTTATTTTATTTAGATTGTGGGCGAGCTGACTCGTTTTTTAGTTGGGTTTTCGGTTGGTAACAGGAGAACGGCAGCTGACAGGTGTGTAAGACTTCAACTCCGCTTCCTGGACTGGAATCTGGTTTGTCAGTAATTTGGATGCCTAACAAAATGAAAAAGAAGAGCGGCTCCATCCAAAGTGGGATGAATGCCATCTCAGCATCAACTCAGATGTTGCCCAAAGTCCACCCCAGTTATCTCCAGCTCGTGTTGTTTTCAGGACACCACCCAGACAGCCAGGGGCTGAACAACAACTTGCAGTTAAAGTTTGTTTCATACTACATCAAAAGCCACAAAATTGTCTGCCATTGATGTTGTGTGAAGAAAATTGCATCATTTTGTTCGCATTGCAGCTTCGCCTCTTCTTGAAACATGGCCTGGCCTTAGAAAATTTGAAGCATTTGTTTATTTGGAAAAACACTCGGACACCAATGATGACGTTCTGCTACAACTACTCTTCCAGAAACCGACTGTAAGCTTTATTGATAGTTTTGAGGAACAGTTGACTGAGGCAGCCAGGAAGTACATCAATCTGTATGTCAACAAAAGTGAAATACGGACAGATTATTTTTTAATAAAACCTTTCGTCTCTCCTCCAAGAGACTTCTTCAGTCCTACTTATGTCCTGATGCATCTCAGTAATCCAGGTAAAAAATCAAAAAGAAAAAAATTGTATAGGTCTTCTGGACGGGTTCTTCTCTAATGAAACGTTTCGTCTCTCCTCCAAGAGACTTCTTCAATCTGAGAGTTTCAGGCAAAATTCAGGCTTTTAAGCCCTGCCTCCATGTGACTGATACTCACATCACATGGCTATTGTTGACACCTAATTAACACCTATTGTTAACAGGGGGTTAATAATAAACAGAACTCTGCAGTTTTCACTCATTTACAGGCCAGCGGTCACTCTTTCAGAGATGAGGATGTTCTCATTCTTGATAGAGAGGAACGTTGGTCTGAGAGAGGAGTAAAAGAAGCCATTTTTGTGAAGAAAGACCGTCCATCATTAAACAGAGGTGGAGGCCTCCGTTTTCAGTTGTCCCCCTCCTACAGCGCTGCTATTGCCAGTATCACTCCACCCCCTGTTAACAATAGGTGTTAATTAGGTGTCAACAATAGCCATGTGATGTGAGTATCAGTCACATGGAGGCAGGGCTTAAAAGCCTGAATTTTGCCTGAAACTCTCAGACTGAAGAAGTCTCTTGGAGGAGAGACGAAACGTTTCATTAGAGAAGAACCCGTCCAGAAGACCTACACATTTTTTTTTTCTTTCAGTCCTACTTATCTTTATACTTCTGCACCGAAAAGCAGTGGTGGGCACAGTTCCCCTAAAGCACTATCAGGAGAACTAATTTCCTGATTAGTGCTTTAGGGCTTTTGCTAAATTTTAGAATTTAGTAGTGGAATAGCACTTGCTAAATTTGTAGGCTAAATTTAGAAGCACTAACTGAGGTCTATAAATGTTATTGATCAAGGTTAATGTTAACAGATGAGGGTGAAAGCTGTCACACATTTTGTTCATGTGTGTCACTTATCCACTAGGTGACAATATATGAACTCAAATACAGCTGTGGAATGTCAGTGATAAGTCTTAAAAGAGCAACATGGTAATACGTGACTCATGTTGTCTGTTGGAGAATGTTCATGGGTTGACTGGGTTATTTTAGTGCTTTAGAATTAGCTTTTGCTAAATTTTCCAGTGCATTAGTGCTTTAGATTTAGGGGGACCTAAACATCTGAGTTAGTGTTTTAGGGCTAGTAGAACTCATTTTTTAGATTAGTGCTGCACACCACTGCTGAAAAGTGTGGTGCTCTCTCTGTGACAGATATTGGATGCAGGGGTGGAGAGGAAACTCTGGCAGTAAGAAACCAATAATATGACGTGTAACTGCAGTAAGAAGGGTTTCCCAGGGTCTCTTTGTTGTGTGTCTCGTGAACTGTAAACGGTGTGTGCAAAAACCAATATCTTGCAACCACGTGACGCAAGTTGACTGTTTGGCTTCAGATGTAGTTTGAATCGACCTTAAACACATCATCGCTGGTTAGATTAGGGAATTGATCAAGAAAACTACAGGGTTCAACATAGTTTTTCATAAATTAACTTGTAGCTCTTGCTCTAGTGCATAGTTCATTTTATAATAAACGGAATAATAATATTGAATATGTTAATAGTCTTTTCAAAAATAGATTTGTTCTAATTCGACTTTGCATTTAGGACAGATATACCAGCAACAAAAAACTCCATTTTTAAAAAATAAACTATATTTTGTACCACAAGAGGGCCACCTACACCATCCAAGATCCTCTTGGGGGTCTAGGAGAGCTAGGCGTCTCTGTGTCTATGTGTGTATTTACATGAGTGTCAGTTAGCATGCATGCATGAGCAATGCTGAGGAGGTGGGGGGGACCGTTGGAGACAAGGCAGTCAGTCAGACAGCCCTGGGTTCTCCCAGTTAATTAGTAGCAGGGCTCGGCCACAAACAGGCCAGCAGCCGTCGCCTGGCCCATCATGTGAAACGGCTGCAGGGGAGTACGTCTCCCTGACGCTGCAGATAGAGAGAGGTTCAGAGTCTGACCTCACCTTATCTGATCTGACCCCTGCTCACACGCCCCTTGTTACACTGGGATTTAACTGGTGCTGGATGTGGATACTTATCAGCAGTGCACATGCACACAGAGGTGTACAATCTGCTTATAAACATAAATCCTTAGCTTGGCTGTCAGTCAGGCCAGCGTGAGGTCAGCATCAGCTTTAACGAATAAGGGAGGGGTGGAAAGTTGGTGGGTGAGTGCATTTCAGATCAGCCACAGGTGATGTTACTGTTACGATGCAATCTGAAGTCGTTTAGGCATACATTCGTGCTGTGATTTATGAAGTGAGTTATGAGCAAGTTACTCAGGCGAGCACTGTGGCCTGAGCCGAGTGTGTTTCTGTTCAAGTGTGTGAAGAGCACAGCTCAGCAGGTAAAAAGCACGACTTCGGACTCAACAGAAAGCCTTCAGCTGTGAAGGAAAACCTGCTGCAGGCCTAAGATGATACCAACTCTCCAGCCAAGATGGTGCTCACATGATTAAAAGCCAAAGAGGAAAAATAATTCAGCAACTGAGCTGATATTAAAAATAGTTGTTTTGAGTTTTTAGTTAATAAATGTTGCTGGTTTGTTACTAAAATGTTTTTGCCCGTGTCTAGGTACGTCGGGACAAATTTTAATAAAACTCACAAAAAAGTAGTCATTAGATGTACATACACAACTAATTCCTTTCTGAAGTTGGTCCAGTTTACGATGATCGCCATAAAAACACAAAAATGGTTACAACTACTTCGTCAGTTCAACAGATGTTGACCTAAGGTTTGGTGTGGCAGTAGCTGAGACTGATCACCAGTGCATCTTAGCAAAATATCTAAATATTTTTCATTAGTTCTTTGCAGAAAATTCTGTCAACATTCATTATCTATATCCGTTTCTTCCTTTATGGGGGTCACTGGTGCCCATATCCAGCAGTCACTGTGCGAGGGGCAGGGTGCACCCTGGACAGGTCACAAGTCCATCATAGATAAATAGAAATAGGGTGGTCAACATGTTAGCAAAATATCTCATAAACCAAAGAACAAATATTAATGGAAGTTTCAGGAAGAAATCAATGGATTTGCATTTTGGTGTCAGTCCAATTCAAGATGGCCACTGCAGCTAATTCATATTAGCCAACATAAAAATGGCTGTATTTCAGCCAATTCTGCCGATTTTGAGCTACAATTTGATGCCTTATGAGCTGAAAGTCCTTTGCATGACATAATCTGACCACTATGAAATAACTTAATGTTACACGAGATTATTTTTAAGATTTGACTTCTTAATTCTTCATCATATTATGATCTTGTTGTAAAACCTTGGCATGAGTCTATCAGTTTTTATACATTTAGAAAGTATTCAGTCATCAACATAGAATGACATCCTTCAGAAAGTCCATGAGAGTCCACTCAGGCTGCAGGTGATCACTTGTTTTCTGTTATATGCTAATAAGCAGTGTTGCTTCTCTCAAACAAGCCGCTGCACAGTAATTACGTTCCCACTCTGTGCTTTTCTCTCTTGGCACCGGCTGGTTGTGGGCAGGGACGAACAATTCAGACACAATTTAGCTACAATGCTGCAGTAATTGTTGTTGCCCACCGTCTCCCCTAGGGGTGACCCCTCACTTCCCGAAACACAAACACATGCAGATACAGATGCACACAATCACACACATTAACACACAATGTTGACACAGCTTCAGCAGGGACGCCCCCCCCTCCTCCCCCTCTCCCTCTACTCCATGACAACTC
>NW_013952577.1:700421-702140 GCF_001266775.1 Austrofundulus limnaeus | reverse complement strand
GAGAAATTTCCATGCCCCTTTTAACTTGTAATTTATTTATATTAATTAGGAACATTTGTTTAACCTCAAAAATATTTTTATGTGAAGATAAAAGTTTTATGATTATATGTTGTTGAAGCAACTTTTGCAAATCTGTAATGTCTTGAAGGGCAGCTGCTGTTTGGGATTTTAACTTTTCTAACATGAATCCACACAAATTGTGAAAATGATGAACATGATAATGATGATGATGTACGTTATTTGCAGACTCAATGGCACATACAATAAAGAAAAACCTATCCTTTCAGGACACATTGTGATTGTGATGTAATATCACTGATTTCCTCAAAAACGAGTCTAATTCTTGAAATAAAGTTACTTTTTTTGCTCTTGTGCAGTTGGTTGTGTTACTCTTTTCAACATATTTAAGGTTTGTTTCAATGTGGACAAAGTCTGCTGGATTCCAAACAACAGCAGTGTCATGGTCCTTTGAAAAACAAACTGGAGTCAAAAGTTGCTGACCTTAAATTTAGATATTGCTTCCCTATATATTTTTTTCACTTCTGTTGATGTGAATCGCATTATATTCATCTCACATGTGGAATTTTACAGTCTGGAGCACAGTGTGATGGATTCAAATCATTTCATAGATTCAGTCTGAATAAAGTCTAAAGTCTGATTTATGTTTTTATTTTATTAAAGTAAGTTAAAATGTTCCTGCTGTTCTTATCCCACTTGGCCCTCTTGCTGGTCAGAACAATCATCAGGTCCAACGGGATGTCTCGTTAGGGTTTCTCCTGAGACGAGCCTCCATCCAGATCTTCCTCCCTCCTCAGGGCTGATCTCCACAGACATCAGTTTCATCATAAGTTTGGATTAAAGTGCAAAGTGAAACAGCCTCGGCTGCAGTGTGGACAAATGTCAGGATCTTCTGTGATACCCGACTGAGTGCTCAGATAAAACAATGCAAGTGATCCGGTCCAACTCTTTATTGCTCCTGCCAGATCGTCAGACGTGTGACTGCAGTTGTGTGAAAACCCTTTGCAGGACTCAGGCAGCTTTTTTATGCTGAGAGATGCTGAAGTGTCCTAACAGGTTTAAACACCTTGTAGCTTTTTTTTTTTTTTTGGCTCAGATGTATCAGCACCCCAGGAATCAGCTCTTTAGCCCCTTCTCTCTCCTCTGGGCTGACCCCAGACCTGCCACCCTGCTCTCAACAAGGCATCCAGATGGACATAGAGAAGAAAGGCAGTAAAAGGTGAGTAAATGCTGGGCCAGGCAGAGGCAGCAAGGAGTTTGTTCCCTCTTATTTTGTCTAAATTGTCAAAATGTTGCCACACTGATACGTTAATAAGCTGCATGCAGGTTGTGGGCTTGGCATACCCTTCAGAACCACCCAGGCCCACCCACTGCATTTCCCCCCTCTGAGCCAGAGGAGAGGATGAGGTGCTTGATGAGGTGAACATCGGTTGTTCTGGATGAGACAGCCAGGTGAAATATTATCGTACATTTTATTCACATCAGCAGGTATGAACTGTGCTTCTGTGCTTGGGTTTGACGTGACGTCTGCTAGGCTCATTTTCCTCCGATGCCGTCCTTCACTGGAAGATGAGCTGCCTCCGGGGGTGGATCAGATTCGCCTCGCATCGTATCAAAAATAAACTTGAAGCGCAGCAGAGAAAATGGGAAAACAGTTCAGAAAAAGAGATGGGTGTAAAAGACCTCTGGAGATTTGAAGGG
>NW_013952577.1:693603-699606 GCF_001266775.1 Austrofundulus limnaeus | reverse complement strand
CACACACACACACACACACACACACACACACACACACACACACACACACACACACACACACACACACACCTGTGTTCACACATTTTCTGACTTCGCCCAGTGTTTTGCATGTAAATAGTGTGTGTCACTGTGCAGAGGAGGTGCTAACTTCCTCTCTGTGTTGCACCTGGACCAACTGCTCATCTGCATAAAAGGAGCTGAAAAGATGGAGGGGAAAAGACGGAGAACATCAGAGGTCCCTGTGGGTTCAAGCCTGATCAATGAGGCGCATGTTTACATAAATGTGCTCATCTTTTTATCACCTAAGCCAAAGAGGTAATGATGGTTTTGCCTCCATGTGTGTGTCAGTGTTTGTTTATTTGTTGGCAAACTCTCATGAACCATTAAACAGATTTTAATAAAATGTTCAGTAAGTGCTTACTGGATGTACATTTACAGCTGATTTATTTTTGAGGTTAACCAAGATGGCCACCACAGCTAAGGGGTGTTAGCAAACACAGGAGTAGCTGCACTCAGTCAGTTTTGCATATTATAAAATACAATTTGCTTATTAAAATTAGCTACTGTTGCTATTTGTTCACTGTCCAGAGGGGGAGGGATGAGATTAATTTGATGAAAATTGGGTTTCACATGAACAAAAATTGCAGAAAGCTACCTAGCAACAATAGGCTAACATTATCTACCATTAGCTTACCATCCTCTGTTTTTTCCCCCTCTTTTCTTAAGTGTCCTACTGTTGGATGGTCTGGTAAAATCTTTGGTACATTGAGTTTAGTGTAGTCCAGTATTGTTTTGTCGCATATAAAACAAAATAAGATTTGCATGTTTTTAATTTGAAGATCTTGCACACAGAGAAGAAGCACTCTGCTCAATACAAACACAATCAGGGCCGGAGTAGAGTAAGACCAGGCCGAATGAATCTGGGCCGGGCCTTACAATGCTAAAATGCCTTCATATATACGGCGAGTGCTTAGACATCACATGAGATCTGTTTGAAAACTGTTTCTTTCAACTCTGGTTTCTGTTAGCAAAATATCTCATGAATCAATGGACAGGTTTGAACACAACTTTCAGAAACGATCATTTGATCATTTGACTTTCAGAGTCAGTTAAATTTAAGATGTTTGTCACATGCAGCTAATCAACAGTGGCAAACACAAAAATTACATTAACTCAATCAAATGTACAAAAACTAAGCTAAAATCTGGTGTAGTAATAGTTGATAGTCATTCTCAATACATACAGTAGATTATGCACTAGACCAGGTGCTGGTAATCCTGGTCCTCTAGGGCCACTACCCTGTGTGTTTTACTTGTTTCTTTTTGCTAACAAACTTGATTTGAATGAATTACAAAGCTTCTGCAAAACTCAAAGAGGTAATTTTGCCTAGTCTCTGACATAAGCTCACAAGACAAAAGTTCACACACTTAATGAAAAAAGACAAATTTTTGCAATTTATATAGTTTATATTAGCCACACATTGTATCACATAAATAGCACATAAAATCTATTTCACAAATTATTATCAAACATCATTATACATCACATTACAAATGTAACCATCCTGCAAGAAGGGAAAAAAAATTGTATAGGTCCTCTGGACGGGTTCTTCTTTAATGAAACGTTTCGTCTCTCTTCCAAGAGACTTCTTCAGTCTGAGAGTTTCAGGCAAAATTCAGGCTTTTGAGTCCTGCCTCCAGGTGACTGATACTCACATCACATGGCTATCATGATGTGAGTATCAGTCACCTGGAGGCAGGACTCAAAAGCCTGAATTTTTTCTGAAACTCTCAGACTGAAGAAGTCTCTTGGAAGAGAGACGAAACGTTTCATTAAAGAAGAACCCGTCCAGAAGACCTATACAATTTTTTTTTCCTTTTGATTTTTTACCTGGATTACTGAGATGCATCATGACATCCTGCAAGAAATTAAAAATGCTCAACATAGACACTACTCAATCTTGCTTGAGTCAGTAAAAAATATTAGTAAAAAAATTAGGCGTGGAAAGTGATAAGGTGAGAAAAACTCAAAATATGGAAGATGGGAGCAACTCTGGGGTGTCACAAAAATCATACCTTTGGTTTATTTATCCATAGACCAATTCAGTCACAGAATCAGGTGTGTTGGAGCAGAGAAATAAGTCAAACATGCAGGATGGTGGACCTCAAGGACCAGGATTGCCCCCACTTGCTTGACAATGTACAAAATCTTTGTTGAATCCGTTGGCATTAACTACTAAGCTCAACCCTGTTTGTTAGCAAAATATCTCAAGAACTAGACACATTTTAGTTAAACTCTCAGAATGTTATTGGTTACATATCTAAAGCTCACAAACCTTTATAGTCAATTCAGTTCACCACTACACCCACAGATGATGAAACATATTGCAATGTTCTATGAGAATGTGTGTAATGATGTTTGGCCAAATTGGTTGTAACTCTGTCCTTTCTCATCGTAACCTTTTTTAATTCACTGAAAGAATCTTGAGATCAATAAAGTTTTATCTACTCTCATCTAATCTATTATCTAATCATTAGATTTTAAAAATCTGGTTTGTCAATATGGAGAAAAGTTCGACCTAACTGTATTTGCATATTCAGACTTCTCATGAAAAAAAACAGGATTTTTTTGAATGCCATCCTGAAATGTTTTTCTCAGTAAAACATTTGTATCTGTATGCACGAGATTGTCAAATGTCAGCCCCATCGGATAGCACTTCCTTTGAGATTTCCCCAAATTCAGAGAAGTAACATTTTGCACGAAGGCAGAGCAGTGGGTGTTATCAGATAATTAGGAACACTGCGCACAAACACGGATAAGTTCAAGCCACCGTGTCTCCAGGCCTGAACATCCTTAATCTACAATCTTGGTCAGTTTTCTGGGGCAAGCGATAAAGTGCAGAGAAGAAGAAGAAAACATATGTTCTGTGTTTGTTGTCAGAGGTTATCGGGGACTTATTTGCCACGGCTTCATCAAGGTCAGAACGCGGTTCATCCAAAAACCCTTCAAGCTCCCAACTGCTTTTCAGCTGGGACTCAGTCGTCTTGGAGTCAGCACGGGACAAACAGTCATAACATTTGGGGCAGAGTCTTCCAACAGACATAATTCAGTCCAGCTTTAAAAGCAAAAACTGATAATATTCAAAATGTCTGCTGTCATCATTCTCCAGTGAGTGAGTATACTCTGGCTCAGGGCCAGACAGCTCCCAGCTCTATATTTGGTCATTTCTCCCGCTTCCAATGACTTCACCCATGCATTTTTTTTCAGTGCAGGCACATGTGTTGTTTCAGTCTCACTTTCAGTAAACTCTCTGATCACCTTGCTTTTGCGTTCCAGGCCTTTCACTTTTAACACAAAGAGTGGGGTTGGGGGAGAGAGCGAGGGGGTGGGGGGCATTAGTCCCCAAGAAAAGCCCCAGCTTTGGCTTCCTAAAGAAAAGCAGAGGTTTAGCTCTTTCACTTGCTCTGCATTGTTATGCTAAGGCCCAGCTTGGGAATAAGAGTGAACCATTAGCATCTGAAGAAGAGCCAACATCTGAGGGAAACATGTCTTTAAGGCCCCGAAAGAATAGCATCAATGCTGTCTCTCCTTCTCATTTTCTCATTCTCTTGCTCGATCCCTCGTTCTTCAACTCAACTCTCTTTCCCTTGCCCTTCGAAGGCCCATTCTTCTTTCTTTCACGTTCTCCTGCTGGCGCTTTTGGCGCCAAAGTGGGGGGTGGGGGTGGGGGATAAGACATGTTGATGTGTGGATGGAGAGGGGGGGGGGGGATTAAGAACTGAAGATGTAGCTCGAACTTTTTGTATCTTTATCCAACTTGTAGATTCATTATGGGGCATTCTGTCAAACGAGCTGATAAAACCTGCTGGATTCTTCCAATAACACAACTGTAGTCATTCTGGTGCTCGGAGTACTTGTTGAGGATGATGTCAATATCGGTACATTTGAGTTATAAACATTTTATGCCTGTTCTAAGCTGGGTTAGTCATTTTAATCACAGTTTTATATGTATCCAGTAGCTTTTTGATAAAAGTTTTATTTAAATACATACAAACATGAACACAAACAAGCACAAGTAAATACGCTCTTGTTACTTTTTGGTGGCAGGTAATAAGTAGAAATATGAGGATTTAAAACTATATTATTTTGTTATCATTTAGGTATAAGGTTTGAGAGAAACTGATGAACTTTTGACTTGGCTGTGGAAACTCACAGGTCTGAGGAATAGTTGTTACTAAAAAAATATTTGGTATCAGCTCATGTCCTGACAAGCAACAGCCTCAGAACGGTAAGTACCTGGTAAATAAACACCTCATTGCACTTTCAGTTTCTTTATATTTGTGATTAAGAACAGTTTTTGCTCAAAACACTGAAAAATAAATGTCAACATGTTTCAAATGAAGCAGTAATAATTAACATCCAGATTTTTCCTTTTTTGCTGCCTCTCTGTTTTTATCCGTCCTTATTCAGGACTCGTCACTGTCCTCGCACAAAATGATCAGTTTCAGTCTCTTTTTTCACCCAGCTGAACCCAGCTGGTTCAGTTTTTATCTGGAACAGAAAAGACATTAACATAGTTTGGAAAAAAAATGTCTGAGTTTCTTGAAATTGATTCGTTTTCTAAGATTTCTTCTTTCATTTGTACAGCACTGAAGCTTCACCTGCTTTACAATACAGTTTACAAGTGTGCAACAAAATAAAGCCAACGTTAAAATGTGAAATTTTACCCACAAACTATATAGAAGATTTTTTTTTTAAGTATCACTGATATCTTAAATTAATCTCAGCATCCATTTAATTAGATGGACTTTGCACCTTGTTTGTTTTTGTTTTTRTCAGTGCATTTTCTTATTTTTTCTTTTGGTTTTCTTTGAGAAACTGAGGATACAGAGGCAGGTGACGTCTGGGAGTGATAGGCAGAGCAATAGAGTAAATGTGTTTTAAAGTTGCATCTGCATCATGAGTTGCGAATTAGATTTTTGCCGACATTTCAGATAAAAACCAACCAGGTCTTTCCTTGTTGCTGAATCTAAAAGCCGGAACYCTGGTTTTAAATAATTTMTATAAAATAAAAATTGTGTCACAGGTTTAGATTACTTGTTGTGACCTTTACTTCCTGTTTTATTTTGAAGGATCTGTTCTTTAGTTAAACCTGTTCACATTTTCCTGAGTTTATTTTTTGTCCTTGTTGTCCAACCTGTCCTCATGACACATTTGTTTAATGTTTAATAAAGAATGCTGAGCATTTGAACTACACCTGTTCACTGTCTATCATGGTGAATTTTCTCTGCAGTTCTTAACTTTGGAAACGATAAACTGGGAYAGTCTATTCCAAACTATAACTGTGATCAACAGGAAACATTTAATGTGAGTTTTGTTTACTTGTGGACAGTTTACCACCTCTTCTACTGTAGGTTTTAGGTTGGAAGATCTGCTGATTCTTCCTGTAATATTCAAGTGGAAATCACTCCTTATTTTTTTAATGTGAAGCTTTTTTATAAGCAAACCAAGAAGAGAATCTAAAAATCCAAATTTTAGTGGAACATTAATCTCCAGTAGTTGTCTCTGTGTTTTGTTTAAATGTATCTGACTTCCTCTCCCAGCTGTACTTTACCTCATAATATCTGATAGCTGTGGTTGAATGAATGRAGAAGATTACTGAAGCGCAACATTTTGTACTAACACTGACAAAGAAACGTGTTCATGGCTGATTGCAGATCAGTTGAATAAGGTCACTGCTTAGGACGGCTCCACTGGGTTTAACTCCTAAATTTTTTAAATGTTGCTTTTGTTTTTTTTTGGTGAAAACCAAAACTGATGCAAGTAAAAATAAAGTATGATGTCAGAAGTAAAAACTAGAGAAATTGCATTTCTTGGAAAAATGATGAGTCAGAGTTGAGTGTTGAGTTTTGACTGAAATTAGCTGAAGAAGCTGAAACTGACACAGGACATTAGCTAAAAGTTGCGAACTGGTAACTAGAAGCTAAAAGCACAATAAATAAA
>NW_013952577.1:691043-692708 GCF_001266775.1 Austrofundulus limnaeus | reverse complement strand
AGTCAGAGCATCTCCTATGCTCCATCTGCCTCCATCGCTGCTAAACTAGCCTGGGAAAAGGATATGGACACTTTTATAGAACCTCGAGTGTGGTCCATCATATGGGACAAAGCTGCTAAGATCTCAGTTTGCAACTGAAAAAAAATCAATTCAGTTTAGGATTCTACATCGGACACTTTTCACACCTGTTCTTAGAAATAAGATGGACCCTAAATGTTCTCCTCTTTGTTGGAAGTGCAAATCTGTCGCTGGTGATTATTTTCATTGTATGTGGTCTTGTATGAAATTTTTGAAGTACTGGTCTGATGTGGTCAAAGAGTTGTATTACATTTTTTWTGTTACTTTGCAGCTAAACCCAAAATTCCTACTTCTGGGCCYGTCTGACCTGTTGGTTAAGCCTGAACACAAACAGCTTTATAACCTGCTGACTTTTACTGCCAGGAAGAATACAGTATTTTGCTTTTCTGGATTAAAGATTCGGGACCCTCATTGATATCATGGCATGGTTTAATACGGGAATGCATTCCTAATGAACATATTACTTGTTTACTTAACTTTTCACTGGACATTTTCAATTCTACTTGGGATCCCTACTTGAAATATGTTGGGCCTGAGGTGGTCTCTCAATTACTCCAAGGTCTATCGTCCTACTGATTGGTTGATTAAGGTTACTATTTTATTCCCTTAATGTTTCTTTATCTGATCTGAGCTACTGTGTGTATTTCTTTTTTTGTTTGTTTGTTTTGTTTTGTGTCTGTATTTCTTGAATTGTTTTTCATTGTGTGTTTTTCTTAAATTAAAAAAGTCATAGCACCCATCTCCTGAACAAGCTGAATGTTTTAATATATAAACAGCTAAAAAAGTCAAAACTATATAGAAACAGTTCATTTTCAAATAATGTAAAGCAAAAAATAAATATGAGGAGAACAGTGTGAGTGATGAATCAGTGTTAACGTAGTAAGATGAATTTATTCAGAATGAACAGTGCTGTGTAGAGATGAACCCTGCAGTCACATCAAAGCTTAGTGAAACTGAGTTTTATAGAAGTCAGTTCTTGTGTGAACAGAACATAATCTGTTCAGACCAATCATATCACCTGGACTACTGAACACGCCATCGTTCCAGTGAAAGCAGTTTGACTTTCCCTGCTGTGCGGTTGGTTGTAAACAGATGGTCCGAACTTTGGCCGGGTTTGTCCTGCACTGCTGCAACAGGTCAGCTGTAGATGATTCAAGGAACCAAGAGCAAAAACACACACACACATACACACACACACACGTCATCCTGGGTGGGATCCCACTGACTTCTCGCTGAGTGGATCAGCTCCTAGAAAGAGAAAGGGTGGTGCTGTTCAGATGAAAACAAACTCACTCTGGGCAAGGAGCAGGGGGCTGATACCAAGAAATGCTGAGTCACTCGTGTTTCGCAAGCTGACAGGTCTCTGTCCCAGCTGGCCGATGACTCGCAGGTGGGCTGAGTGAGACCAACAACACCGTCACCCACAGAGGTGTCAGCTCAGTGTGGGATAAAAACACGACAAAGAAGGCGGGGCCTTCTGGTCAGGCCTTCCTCGCCGAATCCTCAGTGAAATATCGACATGACTCTGCTTACCTAACTCTGTCAGGAGGACCCTGCAGCACACTGACAGGAGGTGGGGGGTGGGGG
>NW_013952577.1:686263-690768 GCF_001266775.1 Austrofundulus limnaeus | reverse complement strand
ACACACACACACACACACACACACACACACACACACACACCTCAGAGATCACAATGAACAATGCCGGAGCCATCCAAAGTCTCCTCATCAGCATGAGATCATGTGGCACATATAACACACACGCTGCTCACACACTTCCTGCTCTTCGGCGCAGGTGGCTGACGGCTGCAGCCGGAGCAGCATTCCTGCTCGCCTGTTAAGTGACATCTCCTCTGCAGATCGCTCCTCATCCTCGGCCAGGACGGCTCACACAGACTTATTTTCTTCAGATCGATCTCAGTGAAGTCTCTGTGTCACGGCCGACTGGAAACTTTAACAGCTTTATTTTTTTTAACTGCAGATTGAAAACAGAGGGCGATTTTAGAATCAGCATTCTGGCRTTAAAGAACAGTTTACACCAGCATTTTTTTTAATCACAAGATGATTTTTTTATTTTATTGTTTATGACAAATGAATCTTTGGTGAAAAACAGCTGAGTGTTTTAAAGCTTTGGCACTGTCGACTTTTTGTTTGATGTAAAAAGAAAATTGAGGCCTAGCATTTGTTGAAGGAATGAATGCTGCCCGCCACCTGTGCTCAGTGTCTAGATTTCTCAACTAAAGCGTTAGAGAGCAACTTCCACATAAAATCTTAAAATTTCATCTTCAATACCAGTAAAGTTGAATTGTCATGTTTGTGTCAGCTAATGGATCCATTTACATCATATCCTGGAACTGGGAAGTGGTGTAATTTCCCAACAAACCATATGAAACTGCATTCCAGTTAGCCGACAGGCAATTGCATTGTTGCTGCTAACCTGGCTMCAACACTGCTACAACGTAAACAATTACAAAAAGAGAGCTCTACTACGTACGTTGTGTAAATAAACTTTGATTTTAATAAGTATAGTATGCACAGAAAATGCACTACTTGTAKGAGTGATTAAAAATGCACAAAAACATTAAGAACAATAATTAACAGTAAAAGTTATGGAGTCAACTTTACAGGCTGTGAGTGGCCGCCATCTTGAAATCGAAACTGGGGGTAGTCACAGCCGCTCCCACTACTATACGAATGAGATTTACCACTGGAGGGGGCGTTCCAGTTTAAATTTACGAATGGGAGCAAGGAAATTTCCACTTCCCAGTGCTACTGGAATGCACCATCACATTGAGAAACTGTGGCGGCCATCTTGAATATGATTGCATCAGCTGAGTGTACATCAGCTGACTCAGAGTGCTGTCTGAGAGTTTCCTTAAAACTCATCCAGTATTTCATGAATTCTTTCGGTTAAAACATTTTCAGCCTTTTGCCTTCTGTTGCCAACAGTAATATGGAGTCTGATACAGGCATACCAAGTTGTGTTTCTAAAGTTAAAGGTCTCTCAGTATCACAGATCTGCACTTTMATTCCTGCAGGTTTTGGTCTCAGCAGCTGTCAGACTTTACAACCAGCCTGACTCCAAACAGACCACATCACAGAAAACACACAGAAAAACTTCAAAACATGAATCCAAGACGACTCCTTAAAGTAGTCGGTGAAGTGTGTGTTAAAGGTCCCAAAACTTTTTAAGCTGTTTTTTTTTATGCTTTTTTAATTAATCTGCTTCAGTTTATTTTTTATATTAGTCTATGTGCATAAAATATTCTAAACAAAAATAGTATGCTGAATATTTTTATTTGTTTAGTAAAATTTGTATTTACATGTTCTATTTTAGAAGTCCTTACTACTTTTCTGTGACATCATTTTACCTGTTGAGAGACAAATAAACATCTATTGTATTCTATTCTAAGGTTTTTTTTTTGCTATGCAACTCTTTTCCTTTTAATAACTGATTTTGATAAAATGTTCTCAAAACAATCCATTTGCACACACTGATAGATATGCATGAACAAGATGAAGTGACTGCATCACATAAACTGTAAACTGTAAGCATACATGAACATGATTAAAAAAAGAAAAAATACACTAAATAAGTTAACTCTATAGGTGCCATTGTGACTAACCAGAAAACACCTGTCAGACTTCTTATTTCCTGACTTTAAACCTTCATTGAACTTTTAAAACCTCAGTTCACAAATGATTTCAGTTGTTCTGATTTTAAATCCACGAACCTGGTGAGAAAAGAACGTGTGCTGGTGGACGGGTGTGTGACTGGAGGGGAACCTTTGAGACGTGAAGAGTATCGCTGACGTCTTTATCCATCAAACTGGGAGCTTCTGATGCTAAACTGACAGCTTCACAATGTGTCTTTAATGTTAATTCAATGGTTAAAAACCCACCCAGAGCTGGGCGTGGTGTAGCTGAGCGCCCTGTGGGGCGGCCGTGTCACCCAGGGCTGCTCTGTGTGGTCCGGTCCCCCCCCCCACCCCCCACCCCTCTCCACTAGAACATGGGTCGAAGGCGTTCTTCATCTCCTTCATATCTGGAGTGCTGGAATGAACGAGCAGCACTACAAGAATTGAGGGGTGGGGGGTGGACACGGGGGGCTGCTGGGTCTCCCTAGTTGCCAAGTGAACACCATATGGGCAGCTCACTGGTGTTACTGGGGGCCCGGGGCAGTTCCCAGAATTCACATGATAATGAAGCCTGGGGCCATTCACAGCGCTGGCCTAAAGCTGGGGCTAAGAGCTTTTGATAGCCCCCAGCAGCCTGTAGGCCTGCCCACCCCGGGCCCGGCCAGCTTTCCTGCCAGGCACAAAACACCTGTTTGATTTTCCCAGGGCCCTGCCACAACGCAGGGACAGGGAGCCGGGAGGAGGGGAGGGGCAGCAAAGGAATGTCTCCCTCTTATTTTGTCACCGAGTGTGTACTTCCCATTCACTTCCTCTTTACAATACGCGAGCCCACCCCTCACGTGCACGCACGCACATAAACACGAGCGCAAGCGCACAAAGTCCAGCCTAGATGCACACGAGCACACACCCCGCCGCTGACCCGCGCGCAGGCTCTCTTGGCCTTTGTTAAACTCGCCGAAACAATCCCAAACAAGAAGAATGAAGTTTTAAAAGTAGGGCACCTTCTGCTGCATCAGAGTTTCACACGAGCAGAGTCCTGAAAGAGGGTTAAAAAAAAAAAAAAACGAGGACACTTGTCTTAGCTGTGTTTGACGTGGGAACCAGAGGAGGACCTTCAGTGGGCAGACGAGGGGACATGGCRGACCCTGGGGCGTTGGGGTGGGTGAGAGGCCGGTGCGTAAATGAGTGGGAGCACGGGGTGGGAATGAAGCTTGTGGAACCTGTAGGGCGGGGGCTGGGGGAATGTACAGTATTTTTAAAGGAAGGACACATTCCGTTATTGTTGGAAGAACTGGTCGATGCACAGCAAACAACACGAGGACACACAGGACAGATGGCCCTTCGCCCTGAAGCTACACTACACTCACGAGAACAATAGTTGTGTCGTTGGTGGGAGAAAATGAACAAATTCGGGTTTGTTTCATTTGGCTACGCGGCTAAAAAAAAAAGAAAAGAAAAAAAGGCCCATTTGCATGTGAATTGCTGACTGAATGTGTGCTTTTATCTGTGACAGGATTCTCTGGAAGGTTGTTTCCTGTTGTGAAATCAGGTGATGTGCTCACAGCAGCAGGGCACACAGGTGCGCAGGTGTGACGCTGTGTGCTCAGCAGCCACTTCCAGTTCTGGGTGTGTGGGCGGGGCAGCGTTCCTACAGTTTAACCTGAAATGCTGCCTTGCTGGGGGCTAAACACCTGCGCTGCAGCACACAGGGTTTCACCCCTCACACCTTTAAGTTAAAAAGAAAACAGGGTTTCTGGTTACTGTAGTCCCCTGGCTGCACGGCTTCTTTACACACACTATTCAGGTCAGGTGTGCGGGGGGACATCCGCACAGACAAACAACACAATAACCCTCCGCCGTGGCTGTACTGTAACAGAAACACACCTGCTGCACCTGCGCTGCTTTATGCGAGGGTGCGTGGAAAAGATTCCCACACCCAAGTGAATGAACTTCCTCTTGCCGCTGCAGCTTCGACAAACAGAGGACAACAAACAGAGCGGGAAACCTGAGCGGGCTCCCGTCACAGCAGAGCCTGCGAAAGGCTTTTAAGGTGAAACTTAAGTGTCAAGAGGAAGACACAAGAACTCCCCGAGGCCCAAATAACTTGATTATAGCAGCACCACAATCGAAACAAAAGTGGCAGACCCAATCTGTTCACTGTCAATGGCGGCTCTCATTTGTCAAGCCCATCTGAGAGGTTGGTTCTCAGGCAGCCTGCACAATGAAGGTGACAAACAGGAGGACTCTCCTTTTTAGGCCTGCCTGCCACCAGGAAGCCCATCTGAAGTATTAATCTTTTGGTGCAAGAGTGGAGGAGAGGGCTCAGCCTGGCCCAGCCATTGTCCCCTGGCCTGGGCCCTCTGAATGGGGCTTTGTCAGCTCACCAGCTGCCACTGTCCACGCTCCATCTTTGGACTTTGGCTCCCATGTACCCCTGGCCGTGCTGACTGGACGCCTCTGTGCAGCTGTGGGGATGTGTGTGTGTGTGTGTGGGGGGGGGGGGGGGGG
>NW_013952577.1:683474-686183 GCF_001266775.1 Austrofundulus limnaeus | reverse complement strand
GGGGCAGAGAGGTCAGGTGGTGAGTCATTTGTCTCACAACACACAGAGACACACCACAAATATGTGGCTTAACACTGGATTTCACTCGTCTTTTCAAAGCTGTGCGTTCAGTTGCCATGGATCTTCGAGAGCAACACGGTGTGGTCACCTTAAGTGTTTTACTTAAAACAGATTCATTTAAAAACCGAAATAAATATCACCTGCTGCTGAGATCGTTCGTTGGGAAAGACACTTTTTACCTGAACAGCTGTAAACTGACTGAGTTACAGTTGTTTTTATGTTTGTCTGTGGCGGCCATCTTGAATCAGTTTGACTCCAAATGTTAAATACTTGTAGAGGTACTGTATATTTAACTTTATGAGGGGTTTATAATATATTTTGCTAACATGACGGACAAAAACACACACAAGCCAAATCATTACAGCCCAGCCCTTGCAGTGGCACGTGATAAAGTCCAGGGAAAAAAAACAACTTGAAATTTAAACAAAACATTTTAGGAGGCATTTAGTTTAYGATTCTTTAGAACTGATCGGGTTCTCTTCATAAGACCCAGTTTACATGTGGACCATCTCTAGAAACATTAGTGTTTTTCCAACACTGATTGGGAAAACAGTTCTTGGTGCTCCTCTACACCAGCTCACCAGCTGGTGCTGTGAGTTTTGTGTTTTACTGACATGGACTTACACACAGACACTTTGGTGTCGAGCGTGAAAACAACTACATCCACAATGGTCAATAGACCAACATTTGTTTGGACTGAGGATGAGGCTGGTTTGCTCCAACACGTTTGAAAAGAGTCAGGATCACAAACGGTGTTTGGACAAATGCTCACAAGACAAAAGCTCACAGCCGTCACGAAAAAAGTGAAAAACACTCAATTTTTAAAATATATTTAAAACACTAAGTGTATATTTGTGACACCTCAGAGTTGCTCCCACATTCCTTATTTTGAGCTGTTCTAACCGTCCATTTCTTATTTCTTACCAATATTATTAACTTGAGCAAGACTGAGCTGTTATTGTTTTTAAGCTCATGCAATATGCTTATATTTGTAATGTGATATATTATAATACTTTGTGATGTAATCTTGTACACTTTTACTGTGGCACAATGTGTGGATRATAAAAATTGTATTGTTATGGTTACTGTTGTTTATCTACTCGCCAAGCACAGAAAACCTAGACTACTGCCCACCGTAGTGATTTTCCACRGATACCAGGTGCTTTAAACACTTCCTCTCTGTGACCTGAATTGAAAAGCTTTGGTTTCAGAGAAAACAACAGCTGTTGTCATGTACACAAATACTCCTAACGCAGAAATGCTATGGTTTCACTKAAAATGGCGCCTTGTAAACAGGAGCTAAATTTGAGAAATTTATCCCCTAATTAACCCCATCCAGTCTAACAATCACACYAGAAATGTAAATTAGAAATAGAGTGAGAACAGAGGCACTTATTTATTTGTTCTCCATCTYCTGGTTGCAGCAGGGGGGCAGCTGGCTAACAGCAATCAGCCCTGTCCCTCATAGGCCTCTTCTGGCTCCCAGCTGGGAACAGCTGGTCTCCCCTTCTGCTGCCAATACAACTGGGCCCTGCTGGAAGTCCTGCAAAGGAGAGGGCCTGGTGTCTGACAAACAGGCAGCGTCCAGCATTCGACAGAGGACTCGTCAGGCTCCTTTTAGACTTTCTATATAGAGGTGAGGCAATTATTGGGTCCAGCCTCAGGTTACCTTGGAACAATGGAGCACCTTATCAGGTTGAGCCGCCAGTTTCACAACAGCAAAACCTGTGTTTGCTYTGCTGTGTGACGATGGTTGCAACCTGTTGCGATGTTTAAACAACCGGACGGGGGAGTGGGCGGGGCCGTCGGGGGTGATGACCACCGAGCGGAAACAGGACTCTGGCATTATTGGATTTGCAACAAGCCGTAACACTGTCTCCCATTGTGCATCCCTGCACTCTTATCTTCCACCCCACACCACAGAGAGAGGACTACCAGTCTTTCCTGAACACCCACCCTCACTTTAACCCCACCCTATACACACATGCACAGAAACATGCACATTCACACCCCCCCAACCAAAGCTCTCTCTCCAGGCAATTGCCACTGGAGTGGAAAGTATTCCAGAGCACAATGCCCATGCTCTCAAAGGGTGCTTTAGCATGCCACCAGTGCGCTGTCACCAGCAGATGGGGAGCTAATTAGAAGCCATTAAAGGGCTTTGATAGTGTGTGTGGGAACCAGGCGGAGGGAAATGGCCACAGGGTGTAAAGGAGGGGTGAGCTTTAGGTCCGGTGAATGCACACACACACATAAACACAAGGGAAAGAAGGATATATAGAAAGAGCAAGCTGTCCCTGTAACTCCTCCCAGACCAAGGACGCTCAGCGGAGGACACCTGTGGGGCTTCAAGGCTCCCTGGAAGACCCTGTGTCCCTGTAACCTGCCCTCAGAGAAGGACCTGCATCCACCCGCCCAGACTGCTGCCCTCACATGAGGAAAAACACCCGACAGGGAGCGAGGCTCCAGTCGGTCTGCGCTGCTGATGACACATCACTGAAACAGGGCTGTCACAGGAAGTGAGTCCTAACCACGGGCCCTGGGTCATTACAGAGCTGGGGCTGCCCGAGAAGGTGCCAGGCCTTCCCTCAGGAATCCAAACATGCACAAAACACACACACACACACACACACACACACACACACACAC
>NW_013952577.1:670193-681402 GCF_001266775.1 Austrofundulus limnaeus | reverse complement strand
CCTCTAGTAATATATTTACTGAGAAAAATGTTGACGTGTTCAATACTTATTTTACCCGCTGTAAGTCTAAAAATCCACTCTGAGAAGTTTTATAAATACAGGCCCAGATCAGACCAGTTTGCTGCAAGCACAATAACACCATGGGGTCTTTGAACCAGTTTTTGATACTTTTGCTGTTTATGGGTGTAATTTGCAGGGGAGTTAGGGGGGTTATGATCTTCACAATAATTAGATCCAGTCCATATATCCCCACCCCCACCCCAATGAAATGACATCATTTGCTCCAACACAATAGGAATGAGCTGGTTAAGTACACAGCTGCAGCTCTTTTGTTGTCTTTAGGTAACTTTGACCTGATTTCAACATTTATGATGTCATACATATAATAATAACAGCTGAAAATGACATGCAGGGTTTTAGTTTGCTCTTGTCACATTAAGGCTGTATTTGTTCAATCATGTGTAAGTTTTTCTAACCAAATTGTTGTGCACAAATACTGTATACTCTTAAAAATTGAGAAATTTGGGTATGTTGTATATTACAGCCTAAAAATGTTAAATATTTGAGATTGTTGGAAAAAAATGGAGGAAAAACAAGTAATTAAATTGTAGAACAGAAAAGGTTCAAAGTAAATACAAGAAAACAGGAAAGTTATGTAAATCACAGAAAAAGCATCAAAATGTATTTTAACCCCAAAAATATCCTGAATCGCTTTACAAAAGTAAATGATTCAATAAATAATAAATAGGCAGAGAACATTTTGACTCAAATAATAATGTATGTATGCTTATGGGGTTGTGAATAGTTTTGTTTTGAACTTATTCCTCAGATAGGTTTATACATTGTGTAGATATGATCAATGAAATACTAAWGCAATATATTAAGACAAAACACTTTGATCCTCCTTTTCCAAGAGATAAAACAGACATGTTCTTCATTTAGTCAGGTACTGATTTGTGTGCAAYGTTTTATATTATCTTTAGTTTCTACTTTTGTGCCTGTCTGTGTGTTTTAACTTTTCTTTTTGTATGTGTTGTTTTTTCATCCATGCTGTCTGCTTTAAGTCTGTTTTAACCAGTTTGAAATAAATAAATACCAGTTTTCCAGCAGCACCTGCTCAGACTGCCAAAGTAGCAAAGCTGGTTCAATGACCGTGATGTTATTGTTTGACTGACCAGCAAACCTTTTAAAAATCTGACATTTGCATTTAAAATGTCCTTTTAAAAATTGATCTTATTAGTGAAAATACTCTAATTTTCTGAGACTCTGCATGTTGTATTTTTTTTTTTCATTTTTTAAGACGGACTCATCAAAATGACAATAGTTTTGAAGTAAATATGACTAATGAATCTGTGTACAGTAATGAGTTTAACTTTCTGAACTGACAAAAAAAAACTTTTCAAATATATTCACACATTTTGAGCTGCACTTGCATTTTTCTCTATTTGAAATTGAAAGTCTGTTTACCGTGTGCTTCGGTGAGTACAACACAAATTTCAGTTTACTTATACTTGCCATGTCTCAGTGCAAGAATATTTTTAAAAGCTTTTGACAATCATGAAATTAGTTTATTTGTTAGGATCCACATTAGTGAGAATGAGGGTGGGACTGTGTGATTGTGTTTGTGTATGATTGAGTGTTTGTCTGGCTGGGACTGGGGCTGCCCCCTCATTTGGTTCACCCRAGAGCCCTCTACTAGTGGTGGGCTCTGCCCCTGGCCCCCCTGCCCTCTGGTGGGGGGGTGCCTCTGTCCGCCGGTGTGCTGGTGGCTCTCAACGTCTGGGGCTGAGTGCTTGGGCATGTGCCGGCTCGGCCTGGTGGCTGCCTGGTGGGGCTTGGGTCCTCTGGCCCTGTCGGGCCTTGGCCTGGTGGTGGTGGTGGGGGGGTGCACCCTGTGGATCCAGGTCTCTGTGTCCATGCCTGGTTCTGCTCCAGCGTGGTGGGGGCCAGCGGGGCCTGTGGTCGTAGCTGTTGGCCCTGGGAGTTTTACGTGTGGTTGCTGGTGGGGCTCTCCTGGTTCTCTCCTGTGTTCCTCTCTGGGGGTGGGGGGGTGGTTCTCGCTGCGCAGGTGGCCTTGGGGTCTCAGTGCTTGGGGTCTCTCTCGGGATCTGGGGCTCTGGTCCCCCTTATGTTTGCCTTGGGTCTTGGGGGTCGGGTATGTGGTCCTCCACAGTCACTATTTAATATTCCACTGGAGAAATCTTGTATTTATATGCATGTTCACAACCGCACAAAAATAGACATTTGGATCCTGGTGTTTCTGACAATCACTGGAAGTATATACTGTATGTGTATGTGTATATATATGTGTGTGTGTGTGTGTGTGTGGTTGTATGTGTGTATGTTTGGGTGTATGTATGGGTGTGTCTATGTAGGTATGTATGTATGTAAATGTGTGTATATGTGAATGTTTGTACGTGTATGTGCCTGGTTGTGCATGTGTTTTGTGTATATTAATTAACGAGGTTATAATTATTGTACGTAGGTGTGAATGTGTATATGTGTATTTATTTATATATGTGCGTATGGGTATATGCACATACATGTACATCTGTTTAGGTTTGGTTGCTGGGTGTTTGTTCTCTTCATTTGCTGATGGTCAGATGTCGGGTGTGGTGTCCTGTGTGTTATTGGTGTTTATTTCACATGTTGTATAATTTCTATCGGTTTCTCTCTTTACTGTTCTTATACTTCTCTTCTACTTTTTCTTTTTTTTTTTTTAAATAAACTAACGTTCAGTTTTGTTTTCTACTGAAGTGGCAAAAAAAAAAAAAAGGATCTACATTAGTCTCCTCACCAGAGACCCCTCTTCCTGGGGTCCAAATAATTAGCAATACTCAGTAACTCAGTGGAACTTCTCCTGCAGTCAATATTTCTTCATTAGAGCAGACTAATTATTTAAACCTGGAGCATTAGCTTTATACATACAACAGCAAGGGCAGAAAAATGACAGGCAGGTAATTATAGAGTCAGAGTCGAGTGTTTAAATATAAACTTGTATTTACATGAATATGAACATCAACAGAAAAAAACATCTGTAATATACATCCTGTAAAACGACATCTTATCTCACCTCCAAACAAGTTCCTTTTTGTCCTGAAGTAACAAAACCTGATCAGAAAATGATGCTGCTTCCTGAAAAATTCATGAATTATTGATATGTTTTAAAGTGGATTTCACTCTGTTGCTATTTCATGTAAGAAAAAGTTTTTTCATCCTCCAGGATTCAAAAAAGCAGACCGCAGGAGTTCAGACTGTCAGGTCCTCTTCTGCCTGCAGCGTTTAGACAGGCGAGCAACTTCTTCCACATTCAGAACCATCTTATGCTTTTACAGATCCATGATATGTACCCATTTACCATTTGAATAAAACATACACATCTTATAAAAAAATGTACACCAGAAACCTCAAACTATACATAGATGTGGAAAAATATCTTTGGATTGCGCATGTTGAAAAGGTAGATTCAGCGAGTTGCTAACAGTCAAAAGAACACGTGTGAAAAGAACAGCTTGAAGGAGCTTCTGTGAAAAAAGGTGGAGAAGTCAGAAATCTGCAAACAAAACCCACACAGAAAAAAAAAATCTTTTTAACTAGTTCATGTCGTCTTACGTCACTTTAAACACCTTCCTATAAAACCTCCAACAGTATCAAATGTTCAACACATCAGATACTTTGATAAAAAAGTGCTTTGTTAAACGATAAAATACATAGCTTTTTGGGAAGATAAAAAAAAAAACAAAGGTTTCAGAAAATGACAAGAACATAACACCCCAAATGTGCCTAAAATATCTGCAAACGTTAAAACAGGCAAAATCAATCAAATCAGCTTTGACCTATGAGAAACAAAATTACAACCAAGTCTCATATTTTGTGCAAGAATTGGGCTTTAAAAAGCACGGCTGTTATACTTTTGTCGAATATTTACAATTTATAATTACAGAAGACAATTGAGTCGTCTAATACTGCAGTACCATCTTTTAAAACAGGGYTTCTGATGCTCAGCTACAGTCGAAAGCATAAGAGGCAAGAATTATTGCTCCAATCTCCATAACCTTACAGTTAACTGTGTGCTTATAGCTTCCAATCAGACAGAAGAGCAGAAAAAGAACAGAATAAACCAATTCTTGTAAAGGCATTGAATCTCTCGTAAGGCTGTCATGATAAAAATATTGCATCAATCTTTTTGTTTAACCCTCCCGCCCCCCCTCCAACATAAAGAAGCTTCCAGGTAAAGTGCAGCCACAGCCAGTTGTACCATCGTCCTGTTGTGTAGGCTGGCTGTGATGCTGAATACTGCCCGACAGCTTCCAGTTAGCCACAGAAACACACACCCTCACACACACTGAGTGTTTTTATCTTTGTGCTTACAAGGCTCCTACTGGAACTGAAACTTAGCACAAATTAAGTCCTCGCTTCTTCTGCAGCAGAGTCGCTGTGCTGAGTATTCAAGTTCAGTTTTTTTTTGTTTTAGCACTCCTGCTGTGTGTGTGTGTGTGTGTGTGTAGTTCCCATCATAGTCCAGTCCACAGTTCCACTGTTAGGAGTCAGCCGCGGGACTCTCAGCAATACTTCTGCAAAAACAGAACAGGAGTTAAACACAGGAGCCAAAATCCTCCAGCACGCTGTAAAAATACTGTATTTTCTGGACGTTAAGTTTTATCGTTTGGCTTCGACTTATASTCAGGTGTGACTTGTAGGTTTTTTTCCTCTTCATGATGCATTTTTTGACTGATGCATTCAATGTTAGTTCACACTGACAGACATGAACCTAGGAGTAAACATCTGCAGCCACAAGAGGGCGCTCTAGGGTTGATGACTGTGGTTTATGTTGTTCCTAGCAGTTTTAAAAAAAAGCAGCAGAAAGAAAGTTTGAAGTGATGAAAAGAAGAAAACTGATTGCATGATGTGGATGGAGAAAGGTGACCTTACAGGTAACTTGCCTGTTGGACAGCCCTGGCTGGTTATAGGTCTTATTTTACCCTGTCCCTGGTTGTGTCTGAGGCAGAGAGACGYCTCGATGTGGGTGGGGATCAAAATRATACAAAYATGTGACACTTAYTTCACTTTATTTGTGACACAACAATAATGGAGCACACCAAACTCAAAGAAAAAGTACAGAAGACTGTACAGGACCACCCAGCAGTATGACTCTTAGAGGACAAAAGAAAACGATAAGCCAATGTTAGCTTGTTGTTGATTGGTAACYTTTTTTRGTAGCTTGCCGAGGTTGTTTGTGAAAAACATTAAGTTACAGAGCAAACATTCACATAAAGTTACTCTAATCTAGAGGTTCTCAAACAGAGGACCCCGCAAGCCGTATCTTGGGGTCCCCAAATAATTTAAATGAATTGTCAAAAAAAAAAAATCATATGGGGAACAATGGACTAGTAAAACAATCATACTAAAGCAAACAAAAACTAATATTCCCATGCCATTTAGGGGTTAAGATAATTATTAAAACAGCATGGGGTTTATAGGGGGACCCCTGACGACTTTTCACCCTTGTAAGGGGTCCCCAGACCCAAAAAGTTAGAGAAGCCTCTAATCTGTGTCACCTGTCTGTTAATTAAAGCTACTGAGCATCCCAGGAGCTAYTCTCTGTTTTATTGTTAATCCAGATTAAAAGTCTGTTCTGATGCCACTTATAGTCCAGAAAATACRGTAAATATTTATTGTATCATCTTACCTGATCAGGTCCTATTGGCATTCTGCCCATTCCCATTGGGTTCATGCCCATCTGGCCTGGCATCTGAGCCATCGGAGCCGAACCAGAGCCACTGACTGGTCCAGGTCCACTCATCGAGCTGTTCATCATCATGGGTGCGAACTGGCCCTGATTGCCCTGCTGGGGGAACTGTTGCTGAGGATAAGGGCTGGAAAAACAGAAACATGAGACATGTGTGTTAATAAATGTTCCTTTACAAAACCCTAGAATATACACTGACTAATAAAGGGGTGATACACACTTATTGCGTGGCATGCCACCCTGTGGCCAGCCTTTCATGTCTCCAGACTGGTACATGTGTCCTCCCTGAGGATTCCCCTGCATCCCTGGCATCATGGCGTTCTGTGGAGGACCACCCATTCGTCCTTGAATCATATTTCTGGGTGGACTGCTGCCTGCAGCCATGAATGATGAGTCCCCCTGCTGGTTCATTCCTGCAAACACAAGAGTAAAGTGAGAAACCTGAGCAGTACAAGCGAGCGACGCAGACGGCTGGCTCAGAAACGGTCCACTCACCATAGCTACCTCCATAGTTGAAGCCCTGCTGTCCAGACTGGGTCATGGGGGGCGCTCCCATGGGGCTGTCCATAGGTGCGATTACATTAGGAGGAGGGCTGAAGCCTCCTGCTGCTGCCTGACCCTGCTGCTGYGGCTGCTGCTGCATCATCAACAGCATCCTCTGCCTCCTCATCTGAAGGGTGTGTTGCTGCTGAGCCATCATCTGTGCACTCATGAAACCAGGCTGCAGACAGACACCATGCTTCACGTTAATCCTCAGACTGTCCTTTAACTTTATGACCATTTTTGAACCGTGGGGAGAATTTAAAAAAATTAAAAATGACGGCCTTACGCAACTAAAATACTACAAAAAAAGTTTTCTTTTTTTTAACAATAAACATGTCAATCTTTTAGAGCTGTCTCAGCAGGAAAAAATATATAATAAAAACAATATTTAAACACTTAAAGGGTCATTCGTTAAAAATCTCCACAATTTTAGTCTTTTTTTTTAATCAGCAAAATATTTATTTTATTTTAGTTTTGTGAGATCCTCCAGGATTAATAATTTGTCTACTTTTATGAGAAGCACCAAGTAAAGCAGGAAACTCGTACCTGAGCGCTCATTCCTCCAGGCTGCATGCCRGGCTGCATGCCTGGGCGCATGACAGGGCTTTCTCCGGGGGTGTTTTCCATCTTTATGCTTTGTCGTGACTGATTCATAAACTAAATATTACAAAGCAGGGTTAAATGTGCTGGTTTGCTTTTGGACATTTATAATAAACTGAAACATTCGGAGGGTAAACGTGAGCTCACCTGTGGACCCTGCAGCCTCTGCTGTAGCTGCAGACGAAGCTGCTGGGTGGGATTCATCATGCGAAGTCTTGGTATGTTTGCACGGGGGTTGGCCATGCCCCCCATGCCGGGGAAGCTCCTTGCCTGGCCCATCTGATTCATCACAGGGTTGAAGCCTGCAGGAGACTGACCCAGCATTGTGTTTCCACCATAACCAGGCTGCATTCCCATGGAAGGGGGCACCGGGGGGCCAGGGTAGCCCTGGCCATACATGGGTTTTTGGTCCATGTTTCTTGCAGAGTCATGACCAGGGAAGGGCTCTGATGGCGGGCAGAGGCCTTGACCTTGATCCTGGACCTGCTGGTGGCCTTCGGGTCCTTGTGCCTGGTGCAAAACAAGAGATCCTGTAAAAGCGAGCAGCAGCGTGGACAGAAATCTACTGCCTAAGAACCACACAGGTCCTCCTCCTACCTGTCCTACTATTTCAGGGATGCCCAGGGCTCGGTCTATTTCCTGCAGAGCCACGACATCGGTAGTGTTGAGCAGAGAGTTCAGCTGGTCCAGAAGGGCTCTTTCATCACTTGGATTTTCACTACTGGCCAGGGGTCCCAGTTGCTCTCCCAGGGGGTGCACAAACTGGTCCCTAACCAACCAACAACACAGAAAGTATTAAGTTACATCTGTCAATCATACCTGCAGTCAGAACTGTGATTATTTATCTGAATTTATCTAGTAGTACAGATCAAGAACAATAAGTAGAAAAATACACACCTGTTTGTATTACTCTGTGGTCTGTCCACTCCCATGGCAGAGTCAGGCCAGGAGGGGGACTGAGGTGGGGGTCCGTGTCCACCAAATGGGCTCATGCCCATATTGGATTCATTAGGACCTTCCGAGAAAACAGTGGGTGATTTTTTTTTATTTGACATGAACTGAATAAAAACCTTGAGTTGAACATGATGTCATAAACCATACTTTTTAATAAATTCTACATGCCACCTCAGATTTTTATTTTACTTTAATACACATCAAATTGTTTAATTTAAAAAGCAAGAATATATTTAAGTAATGTACATAACCCAATATACCCATTTCCATGAGCTGCTGCTGCAGCATAGATCTGGTGGCTCCAGGTACGCTGTTGGAGCGGTTGATGATTGGTGCTCCCATGTGGCCAGGCTGACCCATGCCTGGATGTCCTGGTCCTGAAACAGGGCTGCTGCCAGACCTGGGTAGGCCCCAGTCTCCTGGCCCCGCCATGGGAGGGCGCTGTTGAACCCCTCTGCCTACACCTCCTGAACAAAAGATTTCTAGAGTTTCAGGAGCAGCTTTAAAATCTGCATGCAGCATTAGAAACGTCTGTATTTTCACAGAGGAGGTGAGTTTAACCAATAATAGAAGAGCAGGACTGATATTTGCATACTGTAGTACTTTAGACAAAGTAGTTGTAAAATTACTTGTTGAATTGCCCCGCGGTGAACACACACCCATGCCTCCAGTAAAACCATTGGGCATACTYCCCGACCGGATTGGAACATCCATGTTCTCTTGTTTGAGTGGAGCGGGACAGGGAACGTTCCGTCTTGCTGCCAGTCCACCTCTTACTGCCATTTCTTCACTTAAAGGCTTAGAATCCATAGACAGGGCTCTCTGAAAGGGTCCACGCTGACCTGGTAGGGGGGCTCTCTCCCCTTCTGGGACATGAACAATAACAGGTTCAGGATGCTTTTTACAACTGCTACAGACTAAATAACCCACTGTGACCATTTATGTTTTTCACCTATTATTTATTGATATAATCAGTTGAGTCTTACCGTGTAAGCTGTCATGAATAGTTCCCTGTTTGTTTCCCATTTCTTTTGCGACTCTAGACTCTGCTTTAGAAAAGAAGCTTGAGTTGTTTTCTCTGACGCCCAAAATGGTCTCCAGTGTCTCCGTCTGAAACATGGACAAAAAATGAAAGCAGTCGCTCGAAAACGTGCCRAAAAGTAAACCTGAGCAGGATTTCTACCTCATCAGATGGCTCCAGCTTCACCTTGCCATCCATGCAGTGGGGGTCCGAGCTGGTGACTCCCTCTCCCTGAGCTCCCCTGCTGTCCCAGTCCTCCAGCTTGGGCTTCACATCCCCACCATCCTTAGAGTCGTCTTTGGTGAGCAGGTAATGAAGATGGGCGTGAGGTTTCTCCTTCTTCGGGCTGTGCTGCTCCTTCTTACATTCTGATCCCTTAGCCCCGCCAGAGGACGCGGGCTCYGGTGACCCTGAATCCAGGCTGCTTTTCCCGGTGGCCTCGGCTGTGATGCGGGCCACGTCATCAGGAGTGTTCCCGTTCTGCAGGAGCTTGTGGAGGATCTTGTGCCTGTCCTGCAGGGACTGGTTGGGTAAGTGTCCAGAGCTACCAGAGGACAACACAGCACCGTGACTGCCGTTTGTGGATGAGGACACGGCGGTGGAGGAACAGGAGGGGCTGATGACCCCAGCTGCTCCATCTTTAGAGTCAGGCGTGGGTGCAGAGCTCGGGGCTTGGTTGGGTGGCACAATCTCATCTGTGGGGGACGTAAGGAGCTGCAGGAGTTTCCTGTTCTCAGAGCCCCGTCGGCTGGGTTCCACCCCGACGTGGCAAGCCTGGCTGTCCAGCTTGTCGGCGGGGCCCTCGTTGGTAGGGGTCTGTGGGTGCTGCTGCTCTGCCAAGGCTCCTAGCGAGCTGCCTGGGCTCTTGGACTCAGAGTAAGGTGGGAGACCAGCCTTGCAGGGCCCCCCTGCTGGCTGATTGGTGGAGTTGATGCTCGGGGAAGTGTCGGGCTTGTGAGGGGGAGGAGATGTGAGGGGCGCAGGCATTGGATTGCCAACCCCATCACTGATGGCTTGTAGGGCATTCAACGAGCTGCTGGAGAAAGCGGCTCCTCCTGCTCCACCTCCAGGGTGAGTGGAGCTCATGGGAGAGCTCATGGCTGCAAAGGACAATTAACAGAGTGAACAAAAAGATAAATAACCAGTAACATAAACTCTATTAAACCTGTGTTTTGGCTATACCTCCTGGAGAGAAGGGACTGGCTCCGGTCTGGGGGCTTCCTCGAACTCTGGGTGAACCCATGACATTGTGTGAAGGACCATTGATCCCTGGACTGGCTTGATTAGGGCTGGTTATAACCATCCCGTATCCTCCACTTCCTCCTCCATGAAACGGACCCATCTGCTGATGCTGGTGCTGCTGATGGTGCATGCCATGGTGACCCATCTGATTCATCTGGTTCATGGATCCCATTTGGTTCATCGAGTTCATTGGATGCATGGGACTCATCTGATTCATCTGACCCATTTTGTTCATCTGATGCATGGAGTTCATTTGATTCATCTGATGCATGTGACTCATCTGATTCATGGGATTCATGCGGCCGCCTCCAGAGTAGGGAGGCACACCTCTCTGCAGCATGTTGCCTTGTTCGGTCATGCTATAACCTCTGTTTATGCCCATGTTGCCTCCTGGGCCCATGTTCATCTGCTGGTTGGGGTTRTTCATGCCCAGGTTTTGGGGCCTCATGGCGCCACTCTGGTTTCCACGATAACCACTGTGCTCCCTGTAGAAAACAACAAAAAGTTCGGCTTTATAATTCTGTAAACCGTGACTAAAGTTTAGTAACACCGCATTCTGATTTTTCCACCAGTTCACCTTTGTAGTAAGTGTGTGGACAGGAAGGAGTGCGGCTCATTTGTGTTGGGATTCCTACAGAGGTCGGTCTTCGTCTGAGCTGTGATTTGGGTGCCGTCGGACAGAGAAAAGCGGTAGAGTGGCGTCTCTGCATGGCCATGATGGAAAGCTGGAACAGAAAAAAATTATGTAATGTCTCTCCAAAATAAGCCAAGAACATCTAAAGCACACAAGTACTCAAAACAAAAATCAAACGTACCTGCAACCAAAAGCTAAAGGTACAACCACAAACAATTTAATTTAAAACACATTTAAAATGAAACAAGATAATCAGAATTTTTGTATGCAATTATTCTAAAAAATATTTACAGCTGAGTTACAGCCTTGGTGCAACTTCATACAAACACAATTCAAGACAGTCCCGATGTTGATTAATATTAAACAAATAAATGGAAGTGGTGTGGACAAAACAGCATGCAATCATTTTTTGGTTTCCCAATGAACTCATATCATCCTAACTAGTAATCAACAGGATATATATATA
>NW_013952577.1:656453-670045 GCF_001266775.1 Austrofundulus limnaeus | reverse complement strand
TATATATACTTCGCACAAGAAAACAGGAAATTAGAGTTTGGTAGATTATTTCTTTGTTGTAACAATGTTTCTTGACAATAAATCTTATAGTGGGCATCTGACTGGCAGCAGCTGGGGGTACCAGAATCTCAAAACAAGAGTCAATAACGACAGAAAGTACASATTTTTGGGGTATGGGGGAAAACCCACACACAAGCACAAGGAGAACATGCAAACTCCACATGTAAAATGAAAAATGATGCCAGTGTCTGTGAATTAGATCTTGTTTAAACCCTGAGACTATTATTACATTTGAGGCAATGTATTTAAAAGCTAAAAAGCAAATGAAGCTGAAGAACAGGTCAGTTGATATCCATAATTTGCAAACACAAGGCGTTCCTGAGATATGAACTACACTGACGAGGGGTTTGACGGCTGAGAACTACACACCATCTTGATAGTGGCGTTTGAATGACCATGACTGTCCATCACTTCGATTGAGGACCACCAAGCAGCGTCTGACCAGGTCCTCCCATCCTGGAAGCATGGTGGTGTGAATAGAGCTCTGGTGTTCAATTTCAATTAGCTTACCTGCAACAGAAGATGAACAATTAGTAAGAAAACTTTGCGGTGTAATATTCCTAATACAATCTGACATGACTTAGAGTACAAACACACTGTCACAATAATGTGAATTATTGGCATACTTGAAGATTTTGTCTTTATTTTTTTAAACATGAAGACTGATTAAATGAAATGCAAATAAATTTTGACTAAAATCTCTGCATACACTTGAAAACATATCAGTTATAAACTACATATTTAATGATAAGCACAGGTTTGGGTTTCTTGAAGAAAATATACAATGATACAGTATAAAGAAAATCTCTCCACTGTGTTTTTTTCTTATTTTGGAGTCTACGATGTGAGGCCTGATTGTGCAACATTGGGTTAGACCTACATCTTTATCTGAACATTTGCTTCCCAAGCTTGCCATTATCTCAACAGCTCTTCTTAACCACACTTGTGTAATACACAGGGTTCTCCTTATTTTTTGACACCCTCCCTCAGCTTTAGGGCCACCATCTATTTTCATATTCTCTGTTGTTTCAAGGGGTCAACAGATCTCACCACAGAAATGTCAGGAATTCATCAGTGAAACTGCAAGCTGTCTGTAAGCTGTCACAAGGTTCAGGGTTTGAACAGTTGAAAAGTTGAGGAAAAATTATGAAACTTGCTTCAGTTTTTCTTACAACTACAGCTGATAAACACACTGTTGGAGGTAATACCTACCAGTCAGTTCATGCCGAGTGCTAAACCGCTCCATCCTCTCTCCTGCAGTGATACGTCGTGCCACGCAGATCATRCATGACTGTAAATCTGAAGATATGACAATATCTTCTCATCAGACTGAACCAAACAGACTAAACAATCAGTATGGTTAGTAAAATGTAAATTGAGAAAACAGAGAAGCTTGAAAATTGCTTAAAAAATACTAAAGTACATCCATGTACAAACACACACTTAAAGGCTGTGAACAGTAACTTTACCATCTCCCTCCTCCATCATGGCCCTGGGCTGGGTCAGAGCAAAACACTGCATGGTCTCATAGCGCTGACCCCCCTGTCTTTCTTCTGACAGCCCATGAGTCTGACCGTGAACAAGGTTGACCAGCATTCGACAGTTGAAGGTGTGGCTTTTCTGACGAGGCACGTCTCCCCCCCACGGTGCCCCGTTTGGTGCTTTGAAGAGAGCCAAAGATGTAAACAAAGTGGTGAACATAACTGCAGCGGATCAGTTACGTGCGGTAATAATTGTTTGGTGTCTCACCATTAGATTTGGGCAGGTTCTTGTGAAACTCTTCTCTGTCCTCCTCGTGGATAATATTGTACACGCTGGTGTTGATGAGCTCCTCCTGCTTGTACTGCAGGTACTGCGTCACGTTGTCCGACACAAACACAATGCTGCCCTCTCGATTCACCACAAACAGAAAGCCGTCCAACGCCTGCAAACAATAAAATACATAAAAACAGTGCCTGTTTTAACAATAGTTGAGACGTTCATGAGCATGTAGAGCAATGATTCCCAACCAGGGGTACGCGAGCAAAAAAAAAAAAAAAAAAATAATAATAATAATAATAATTTCCCAGGTGTGTAAAAAAATAACTAAATAAAAATAGGACTGAGATTTTTAAGTACCTATGATTTCCGCAATGCAGAAAATGCAAATGGAATTAACACAAAATGGAATCCAGTATAAAAACGTGGAATCTCATGGAATTTGCTTATTTGCGTGAGTTTCTGAYGTATTTTGGACGCTGCTATCACCCSGTTTATTTATTCACCTGCAAGGCAACATTTTTATCTTCATGTTTGATTTGAGTTWAAAAAAATAAAATGCCTAAGAATTAAACATTCTAGGGGGTTAAATAAATAATTTTCATTTAATAATCAGCTGTTGTACATTATAGTTTTGGAGAATCATCATTACGTTTGACAGAAGGGGTACTAGGCAAAATGGCTCAGGGGGTACACAAGTCTGAACAGKTTGGGAACCACTGATGTAGGGCTGAAGGACTATAYAGCAGCAGCAGGGTTTGTTGCCTCAGAGTCATTATTGCTGACCTGTAGGAGTAGCGGCCCCAGATGGTCCTTGTCAATGACCCCTTGACCAGTGGAGGACACATCTGCYTTCTGCACATCATCATCGTTGCAAGAGTTCTTTCCTGAAAAGATTAGGCACAACGCACTTTTAACAGAGTTATAACTGCGCAATTCTGCATTTAAACATTTTTCCCCACATTTATTATTGTGTAAATTATTTACAATATTTAACCCAACCAGAACAAGCTATGTTAGACTACTAAGATGACAGACTGCTTTGCTTTAGATGTGAACATGATTTCTGGATTTCATTCACCAACCTGTCGGGATTATTTCAAACTGTCCTTTTTTTTTTTTTCCTCCCAAGCTTTGACAACTGAAATACTTCAACAGGCCACCAGATGGAAGCACAAGTCCTAGCTGCATGTCTGACATGCCTTTCTATTTTTAAAACCGTCATGTGTCCAAGGCTTTGATAGATACYACTCAATATAGCAGGGTCATCTGCGGAGCGAGGCTCTACTGAAGACGAGGCACCGAACAACACTGGATTYAAACCCGTTTCAAAATAAAGGCTGAATAAAGAGGCAGTCACAGATAAAAGTAAAAACACACAAAACAAACTGAACAGAGATATGGCGAAGAGACAAAAGACGGACAAGAGGAAGAAAAACTGGTGATCTGCTGCCAAACAAAATGAACCTCTGGGCAGGTCCCAATAAGSCTTCTGCTATCTTCATTAATTCCCATCTTAAATCAGGCTAAAAACAGGGAAATAAAGAAAACATTTAATTAAAGAGGGATATGAGCAACACTAATGTTTGATTTCTGAGTTATTCATCTCTCTTGGCCCTAAGACACACAGACTGTCACCCACAGCCTCCAGCCATGACCACCAAGGATTGGTTTCAATTACTGGTGTTAATTTACCCCAGGCAGTAGAAAGAGCCAAACTAGCTGTTGCTCTGAAACCTCCTGGCCATCAACCAAACACTCCACTTCATCACTGGCATCAGGGTATTTACTGAACCTAACCCAATCTGCTGTTTACCTCTCAAAGAAATTACCCAACTTCAAAAAACAAAGAACAAAACGTGTGTGTTTGTTTCTTCTCCTGACCAGGAGCTGTTTGTGTGACTTGTAGAGAGGAGTTACCTTGCTCTTTGATTTGTCTGATCTGCCTCACGGTCTCCTTGAGAATAGCACATTTGTCAGGCTTGACGTTGAAGCTGTCGATGTTAGAGAGGTTGGCGGAGATGAGCTCAGCCAGTTCCTCKATGTACTTGCTCTCCTGCTCCCTCCGACGCTTGTCACACCTGCCGGGGAGCCAAAGGGGATTAGACACGTTGCCATGACCACCTCGCCTCCCCACGTCCCGGCCGTAYGGGAGACATTCAGGGAGCGGCTAACACAGCGATGTTTACGTAAGGGGCAGGAGGAGAGTGGTCGCATTACACAGCTGTGGAGATGTGGACGGATGGTAGAAGCACACAAGAGTAAATTAATAATATTAGTGCTCACCCTAAACCCGGTGTGTCGCAGGTGGAGAGTTTACGTTTGCGATCGGAGCTCAGCGACTCTAATAAATTGTCTCCTACGCCACTCATCTTCAGCACGTATCAGCACCTGAAGGTAACACAGTCAGAGAGGACACAGAGTGATGCTACATGATTGCCTGGTAGAATTTAATTAAGGATGGAATAGAAAGTGTTCTTAGCTAGAAATAAATGTGACCCATCACACCGAAATGAGGATTAAGTTCAAAAGTTTGAATGTGGAGAAATAGGCAGATTTAGGGTTTTGATTTAAACGTGTGCAAAAATTGCCTTTTGTCAAAATATAACGAATTAATGCCTTACCAACGTATCATTTGAATGAGCTGTTTGAAATATAATCCTAAAATTTTTTTGAAGCATTTTTTTAGCAGTAGCAACAAAAAAATCTGATTTTGAGGAAAAACGCCTTAAAATTTTGAATTTTCCCCTGTGAGCTAGTAATGTTTTTGTTTCTTTCCAATTGGGAAATCTTAATAAATAAATACTATTTGAGGTTCCCTCTTTATATTGACAAAAAATATTAGTCAATAAATTTACATAAAATTAGTATTCAGACAAAGAGTAATGTACTATCGTAACCAACAAGATAAATTAAGTCATATCTCTGGAAAAGCTTAMGATATCAGGATGATCCAGGTATCAAAATGTAATTTTTAAAGCCAGGGATCTGAAAATGTAATTAGGTCATTTTGACCAAATTTGACTTAATCCTCATTTCGATATGATGGCTCACAAATAGCTATAAATCAAATGACTTTCATGTGAACATTACATAGCATACTTCTACAGTTCTGTAAAGACAGACTATCCATTTAGTAAAGCAGCCTCTCTTTCTTTCTGCTCCATGTTTGATGAGAGTGAAATCTCATCTGTTCCACTGTGAGGAGGGACTGATGATGATGTAGTGATTTCAAGCCTCGGGGGAGTTGGGTCATCCTGCGTTCAGCCAGCCTGCCCACTAGAACATTGCCATTCTGTTAACAGCAGCAACACACACACACACACACACGCACACTGCTTATACAAACCGCTTCCAGGGCACTTACATGCTCAGGCATGTTGCAGCACAATCTGTGTGAAAAAGAATGCTAGAAGCTGCTGTCCCCACCAACCAGGCTCTTTGTTGATCTCCTTAGGACTCTGCACAAGCAAAGAATGCACACAAGCTTGCAGAGTTATCCCAGCAAGCTTCACTGTGTGCACCAATAAAAAGAGTAAGAAGAATCATCTCCCTGCCACATTCTCTTCACTCTGCAGGCTCCATACATGGTTACAACTAGTCGTTCTCCCCATAAATTCCCTATTTTACTCGTATCACCTCCAGACAACTCCTCCCCTCTCTCAGTCCCTCCTTTCCGATCTGGTTGTAGCACCACTGAGCTTAGAACCCCGCTCTTGTTTTCTTGCTCTGGCACTGCCCTGTGTCTGACCCTCAGAGTTCACATCGGAGGAAACCCCTGTAGCCAGCTTCTAAGGTCACTGCTCTTTCCTATTTCCACCCAGAGAAGTGCACAAAGCTGCAGCCTGAGGCGACGCAACCAGGTCGTTTTACTACAGCCTCATCCTGGACCTTTGAGTCTGCGATGTGTGCACACGAAACACTCCAAATGAGCTCATTCCAGAGTGGAAAACTGTAGAACGGACGGGAGCCATTACGCAACTCATGCTCTGTAAATGCAGGCTAGGACATGTAGTAGCCCAGTCTTTTAACATTTCTGCGAGTACTACAAGAACACCAGGTCTCAGACATGCACTCTGAGCTGTAAATCAGCGTTGCATGCTTCTTGTCTGTCTACCTTTCAGCACCCTTCTCTCTAAATCTGCTCGTCGTGCTCCGGACGTGACTCTCGCTGACCTCCCAGTTCTTTCTTTCTTCCTGCATTCTGTCCTAAGGCTCACCTCTGCAGCAGTAGAGAAAAAAAAATGACATCAGCCCTCAGCCAGACTCGCATCCTGAAACAGACAAACAGCAAAGCTCTGGCTGCTGGAAGCCTTTCTGAGTACTATATTTAGTTTAAAACAGAGAAGAATTATTGCCTCCTTCAATAAAAAGTTTCCATCAGTGTTAAATTAAACTGTAAAAAAAAAAACTATTCAGGTGCCACATAGTTTCAAAAGCTGCAACTCACACTGTTGTAGTTCAAATGTTCATATTTGGGACATTCCTGCTGATGTTTTACATCTACTAAACATCTGACACAATTAAAGTTTGAAAGCAGACGGCACGTGCAGGAAAAAAGTGAGAGATCGGAAGAAGCAGCCCACTGAAACCACAGCTGGGGCTSTATAGGTCTGGCAGTGTGAAACCTGTTCTGCTGTTGCACAAAGCATCAGAGAAACCTACATCAGATGCATGCCATAATTAAAACYGCCTTCATAAAAGACCCATTCGACGTGAACATCAAGTTGTGCGTTTCATTTAAAATCCCTAAATCAGCAATTCCTGCTCACCTTAGCCAGTACAAGCCACAGTCAAACTCCATTCAGGGCCTACGTCACGTCTCAGACTTGTCTCCTGAACATCTCCTGAAAACAGAAAAAAAMAAAAAAAACAAGGTCATGAACTGCAGCTCCCTGGAAATGTCTGAATGCCTCAACATGTCTGCCTCCTATGAAAATAGCAATAGCTTGTTATATATTTATCCTTTCAGAAATTCATGGGAAAAAGGCTCATTTCTAAAAGTGCACAGGAAGTCGCAGCAGATAGCATCCTGTTTGCGTTCTCCCCTCAGCCTGTTCCACAGCGTCATCACTTCCCTTTCCTGGAAATGTGACCTCCCATCCACACAATTTACATATTCTCTTTATCAGACTGGTTCCCTGCCATCCGAGGTCCTAATCTGCAACTGGTGTTTTGGAGTTATTTTAAAACACTAAAAACTTCAGGCAAAGTGAATTTAACAAATACCAATGTTAGATTTAAGGTCATTACTATTTATGGTAAACAAGAAGCTGGGTTAGGTTAGGATATAGTTTATATCTAATAGACATAAGCCTAAAGGCAGGTAACAATTCTGTGAAAAAGCAGCTTAGGTTTCATTAGCTGAAAATCATTACAGACTTCCCGTGTCATATTTTGTGTGTTTACTTTAAACAACTTTAAGATCCAGAATCATGTGATTTTCTTTTGTCCTTCATTCAACCAGGAAGATCCCATTGAAAAAACAATTCCGTCTTTTAGGGACTCCTGGTGTGTGTACAAGTTTTTGATACATGGTGGGGATGATTTTCGAACATTTTCCCGGTACACAGCCTGATGAGGACCCATTGTTCCTAATGGGGACAAAAGCCCGGTCCMCATTGAGGGAAATACTGTTGGTGGGTCAGGGGTTCAGATTAGGACTAACGTGTAGAGTTTAGGTTACGTTTTTGGTCAGGTATGTACCTGTGAGGTTAAGTTTAGGGTAAGGGGTCAGGTTAAGGGAGTATTTACTCAGAGGGTCCCACCTGCCGCCCAATGGCTCCGCAGAGTTGGTGAATCCCTTAGGAAGTGCACACTCGCTCGAGATCAGGTCCAGTCCTGGGCCACTGGGTCCTATCTTTATGGGAAGTGCATAGTGGAGTCAGCTGTTCCAGTTGGAGACAGCTTGTTGATTTGTATGTGTTGTAAGATGTAGTGGAATATGGCTGGCTTATTCTGGCGTGTGTAGGTTTACTGATCGAGTAGAATTCAGCCAGTATATTCAGTGTTTGTCCTGTGCTGTGCTTTGTAGAGGGTGAGGAGAGTTCAGAGAAAGAAGGTTTAGGCAGAGTAGGACGAGAATTGGAGGAGGGGTCAGAAATGGTTGGGGGTGTGGTCTGGTAAGTGTATATAGGATGTTTACAGTGGGGTGAATCTAATCAAAATAACTTTCTTCTAATGACTGTTTACGGTTCACTGAGGTTAGGCTTAGTTTTATTTTCTGGTTTAGATGTATATTTTGGAGTTATTAATATAGTGTTGGTCCGCCAGGTATAGATAATAGTTTAATTGTGGTAGCACTCTCTGTCACTGTGCTGTGTTGTATGTTATGCATGTGGGGTGAATTGGTAATCCACCAGATAATTCAGAGGTGGTCTGTTCGGTGAGTTTCACTCCAGGAGCTGTGAGGCTTTCAAGCTACGTTCAGACTGAACTCTGTTACTGAACCAGCGGCTGCTGATGTCATTACGGTCTTGCGTGATGCTGCATTCATGACAAGCATGGAAAATCTTCCACTCTTACGCCAATACGGTCGTAATGATGCGTTTAGGTACCGAAACATGGTACCGTTTGATGTTACGTGAATAGGTTCTCAGTACTACCGACAGAACTCGGTCAGTACTTTAAAAAGTATCGAATTCGGTACCCATCCCTAATAGAAATGACTGGAAAATGAATGGAAGTCAATGTAAAGTCCCCACGAGGATTTAAAAAAAACGTGTGTGTGTGTGTGTGTGTGTGTGTGTGTGTATGTGTTTGTGTGTGTGTGTATGTTTGTTATGTGTCAGGGAAAGCTGAGATTGAACTGCCAACCTTGAGTTTGGCAATCTCATCCCCTTAAGTCACTGCAGCGATTTGACATTGAAAAACTGGATTTTTAATGGGTCTTTCCAAGTCTTAATAAGACTACTGGGTAAGTCCAGTATCTTAAATAGTACAAAATACTTCCAAGACTGTTAGCACCACAACCCGACGGGTATAGATAGTACTGTTATTATACAGCTACAATAAAGTGCCACTTTAAAAGATGTTGACAATAACTGAGATAACGCAAAATATAAATGACAGTATCTTTGATATTTATTTAGGATTAGCCTCAACATTCAAATAACTGACAACCATCATAGTAATATGGAGTCTGAGCTCTGAACTTACTGTGTGAATGTGTGAGTGAGAGATCCCCACATCACAGACCACTGATCACATCAGTCCTAAACACAGCGTTGCAACTGAGCTAATGCTGCAGTTGAATAATTTATACACGAGACAGAGAAGAAAGCACCTCCACCATCTTTCTTTCTGTCCAAAGACTATTTAGCAACAGTTCTTTTAAACATATAGTTACTTCAGTGTTTTATGTGCTTTTCATTTACAGACTTGAACATAAAAAACGTAGCGAGCACACAGGTATTAGAAGCCTCTGAAATGAAATGTAATTCAGACCAGGAGGTATAAACACCATGTGATTATGCAGCGAGGAGGAGTCAAGCAGGCTGAGTAGAATTAGTAAAAAAAAAAAAAAAAAAAAAAAAGAAGAGGGAGGAAGGAGGACAGGTAGGGGGAGGGGCAGAGAAAGGCAACACTGCACAGAGATAAACAGCATTGAGTGGAATTAGGAACACATTTTACGGGTGAAACATAAAATGCATGTCTTGTTTCTACATAAAGTTCATTTTATAGGATTTTATGGCGAACTCTTAATTTAAAATAAACATGTACTCTCTCAATGACACACAATGCAGTTAGGCATTGTCCATTTTAAAGGTTATATTCACAGACAAACATAATAGTACATGCTCAATGCTGACAGAGCAGCTGGTTCACTTCCTCAAAGCAGTAGCGCTACAGTTAGGTCTATATCTATTTGGACACAGACACAATTTTTTTTACCTGCTTACTGAAACATGTTATAGTTTTAAAAAGGACGTAGACATAAATTCCAGACTTTCAGTTTTCATTTSAGGGTATCCACATTAAAAATGGATGAAGGATTTAGTATTACAGACCCTCAACATGTGCTCACCCTGCTTTTAAAGGGACCAACAGTAAGTAACTGGACAACTGACTCAAAAGGCTACTTCATGGGAAAGTGTGGACTGTTGAAATTTTACTCTGTCTGCTCCTACCATTTCCGACACTCCCACTTCAACATCTCTTCATAACAATAATTTGGGGAAGGGGTGCTCTACGGGGAGGGAGCTCAGCTGCAGACTGAGCTCCAGGGAGGAGCTTTGTGTAAATAGGAGGTGCTTTGTACCAGCAAGCATTTAGGGAGCTCCACATGGTGCCACAGGAGATTAAAGGATTTCTCAAACATGCATGAATGAGTCAAAGCAACAGTCTGGGTATGTTTTTGATGAGGGAATGACATTATAACATGATATAAAGCTCAAAAATGTCAATTTTGCATAATACCTCCCTTTAAACTTCTGATAAACGATCATTCATTAGAGCTGGGCGGTATGACCCAAATTTTATATCACGGTATTTTCAACAATTACACCGGTTTCACGGTATTTGATGGTATTTTTTCCCTCACAGGCCAGCTGATAATAAAATGTACAAACTTTGCTTATTGACTTTTTTCTTTTATCACTGTTTCCCTCCTCTTGTACGTCTTTTCTTCTTTGCCTAGTTGTAGACAGTAATCATGCATTTTGGTCCGACCGTGAAGGGTTGAGAAAAAAATCATTATCTGGTCTATTGTTATGTGTTAATAAAACACGTTAATAAAATAAGGATGACTCACCTTGCACACCAGGCAACTCCGCTACACTACAAAGCTACTTTCCACTGGGCTTTTCACAATAGAAGCATGCTAGAGTCTCCATGCAATAACGTCTCCGTTATAACGTAGCACGTTAAATCTAACCGTGCACGTCACTGAAGAGTTGTTTACTATTCAGCGATGGTGAAAACTGGATTTTTTTTTTACGTTAGACCATATAAGTGGCTGAAACACACCACCTGCCACCAGTTGTTCCAACAATAACGTTAGCATGCTAATGCGCTTAGCGGTGCTGCAACGAAACGTGTCCCCAGGGAAACAGCTCACTGGCGGCTGCGACGAAACGTTATGCACGTGTTCAGGCTATACCGGTATTCAGAAAAGTCATATCATAACAAAAATAAAAACTAGTTTTCAGTACAAAACGGTATACCGCCCAGCACTATCATTCATATCGGCTGCTTTGCTGCTCCCAGGTTTCCTGGATAATCAAAAAGTTGTTTTGGACTAGGGCCGCCACGATTAATCGATTAATCAACGACTAATCGATTATTAAAATAATCGATGACTAATTTAATAATCAATTAATCGTTTCTTTTTTTGTTGTTCTTTACTTTGTTTTTCTCTCCAAACTGCTTTGACACCTTCCACTGCCACATCTGCCTTTCTGTCCTTGACACACATGCACAGTAGTGGTAACTGGGGTAGACCGTGGACGTCACAAGACATTATACAGACAGGCTCTGGTATCATGGMTACCCAGCAACGGAGCTCAAAAGTGTGGGATCATTTTAAGAAAATGAAAGAGAAACCTGTGCAAAATCTGCAGAGCAGAACTTACCTTCCACAGCAATTATTTTTAGTTAGCATATAGCTAAAATCTAACCATGGTTTTACAATAGCAGCTGAATTCTGACGTGATAAGCTCTATGTTTTATATTCAATTAACTTATGATCCGATTAGTCGACTAATCGAATAAATAATCGGTGATTAATCGATTATTAAAATAATCATTTGTGACARCCCTATTTTGGACCTAATGTACTTTTCAGATCTCTTATAAGTATTGAATCTAAATTACAGACCTTGTTTTGTACTGTAGGAACTACGGTCATCTGTATGCGACTGATTTATCTGAGAACTTCTACTTAAAGCAGAAGCTTTCTATGCATAAAGGGAACCATTTGTTACACAAGACCTTTTCACAAAAGTTCATAGGAGCACTGATCAATGTGTGGGCCTACCAGAGGTGAAAATAGAAATAAACAATCATAAATACGGTTTCACTCCTAAAACTAGCTGATAGTCATTACTTCTTCAACATTAACCCAGGATACCATCCTCACACACAGTCAGCTCTGTGTGTACCTCTCTTGGCATTTCAGAGGCCTAACAGTGGTGGGATGACTGCATCCCCTGCCCCGTATGCCATCTTGGCCCTAACATCTTACATAAATCACATGAAATAGGACCCTACAAAATTTACTTTTTCCCWAATTCCATATTTTCCGTTTTTATCTTTCTGAATTCCATTTTTTCCTGAATTCAACATTTTCATTCTAACCATATTTATTAACCTAAAAAGCGTGTATTGTAAAGTGACTGAAAAAAATAATTTAACAAATTCATAGTCACAGAATCAAAAATTTAATGACAAATTGCTGTGGTTCAGCAGAACATTTTGCAAGGTCTTTAAAAGTATTTACCTGTCTTTTTTTTAGAAGAAAAACATTGTGTACAACATAGAATCTCACATTAAATGAAGATATTATTTTTCAAAATAAAAAATGCTTCACAGCTGAACTTTACAATAAATATGTCACAAAGAAACAAAACTTACAAACAGAAACAATTTGTGTGCACGTGCCTATTGAATAGGATCTGAGCTAATTTTTACTTCTGTTTTGGAAGACAACCCCCCTCCCGTTTGTGACAGACAAAGCCTTTGGCCATCACTTGTATTCTTATGCATCCAGACCATCATGCTAAAATCGCTACCCACCTCCTGTATCCATGTCGGTTCAATTTATTCTCCTAGCTTCATAAAATTATTGCAGTCACCCCCTCTGCTGCTTATGTAATTATGTGTACAAAATTTATAGGGATATGAAAATTTCAGCTATTATTATTGGTGTTATGGCCGACAACCAAAATTTACCTATGTTACACAAGCACACAAATCATTTATATACACACACACACAAATATATTTGTTTTTTCTTTGACATCATAAAAAAAAGACCAGACATGGCTCTCTACTTCAGTTATTCCTGGCTGCATAGYATCACTATCATGATAAACAGATACGTTTGACCATTTCCCTTCCAGAAACAGAAACACAAAGTTAAAGTGTGGGAAATCAATATTGGACATTAACTTCGGCTCAGTTTTATTTATCAGACCGATACCAATATCTAAAAAATAACCAATATCGGCCGATACTGATGTTAATGCTGATACATAGTGCATCCCTAGAAATTTACGTAGAGTAAAAAAAAAACCTCTTGGCGGATTAAAGATTGACAGGATGTCCTGAGGTGTTGTCAGCTGAAGGAGAGAACAGGTGAATTCCTGACTGTGACTAAATAAAAGTGACAAAAGTGTAAAATGATTTGCTGAATGTAATAGTACAATACCAGAATATGCAAAAAAAGATAAATAATAAAAAAACAATTCTAATAAATATTAAAAAGTCTTGTGTAAAAACAAGTGCTCATAACCTTAGCCTCTGTAAGTTAATAACAATATAGAGAAATGGAGCTGGTAATTATTTAGCCTTCAGTATAAAATATAAACATCTGTCAGGACACAGATATAAAATKTGTGCTTGTTAAGTAATTTCTGATTGATCAAGTTCTGTTGCCTATTTTTTATTATACACAATAGGGCTGCAACAACGAATCGATAAAATCGATAAAATCGATTATTAAAAGCGATGGCAACGAGTTTCATTATCGATTCGTTGTGTCCCGCGATTTATGCGTCCCTCGCCATGTTGCGGAACCGTTTACGTCATCCGCAGAGTGTTGTCAATGCTGGCTG
>NW_013952577.1:638769-654983 GCF_001266775.1 Austrofundulus limnaeus | reverse complement strand
CCCGCCCACCACCAATAAAAAGCACATCTAAGGCATGCAAAATAATTTAATTGTAAGTAAACAACAATTATGGGCAAGGTATTTTCAGTCTAAGGTAAATAAAAACTTATTAAACTTCTCCACCTTCTGCATAAGACAAACCCCTGTGGGCACCTGGTACTAACATGTATTCTGGGTAGAGGGGGTACTACATAGAGGTATGGCTGCACTAAGTATGTACTGAGATACATTCAGATCTGGTTGCTAACATTCAATTATGGCCCAGAGCACAAAGATTTTTTTTTCCATATAAAAAAGGTACAATGAACTCACTATCAGAATACTTGCCAAATAAAAAAAAGACAATATTGTTGGGATTAATATCCATCAGTGATTTACAAAAGGTGTTATGCATGACAGTTGGATGATTGGATGGCTGGGTGTACGTATGTTGCTGGCAGGTCTAAACTGGGCCTTAGACACTGAAATGGACTGGATTTTGTACCTGGGGATTACATTAAGGTCTGTCTCAAAACTCAATTCCCATGCCATGTTTTGGTTATTTAAAAAAAGCCTACAGTGAACAACATGAGAATCTGCTTTTGTGAAGAACTTGGATCTCATAATTGGTTAGCTTGCATGGTGCACAAGACTCATTAATATTTTATAAGTCACTTGCCAAACTTGTTCTAGGTATGTTATGTAAAGATGACAAGCCTCTTTTGGTTTACAAGACACACCTCTTTAAGTTATTTTCGACAATACTCAAGTGATTCAAGACTGAAGACTTACCACAAATAACCTGCTGAACACTGAGACCGTTTTCAGGTAACTGATATTTATGGACAGCAAATTAACGTGGTGTTTTTTTTAATATTTCACCTTGAATTTCAATTAATTTGAGTACTTCACTTTGAGATCTTGTGTGACAAAAAGAAAAAATGGTGTAGGTTTTAAGAAAACATATTAGCTGTTCAAAGGCAATGTTTTATTCTACATTTTTGACTGTATTTTCTTGGCACAAACATAATCATTACTGTGCCAGATGAGACCTTTAATAGGCGCTGAACAATATTGGAATAACTTACAATGTGCAATATTATTTTTAGTGACAATACTACTGTAAACCTACAATTTCTCACTTACTCTTCTGTCAACAATACCATCTAAACCAGTTGCAGGCATCGACTAGTGAGAATCAGCTGATTAAACCAAATGCACTACACTACACTGAATTTACTGTACTTTCCACACCAGAACAAGTCACAACATTAAAAAAGGCACATCAATTATATAAATGACAAAACTCCAACAGGTGTGCCAAGTCTGCACTTTACTTATAAAAGCAGAATATATTGCAACATGTTTTTTCTGTTTGTAGCTTTTATGTATAAAGAATAAGACACTGAATGCTAAAAATAAAACAAGAAACTTTATGATATCAAGAAGACATTTTAAAACAAAACAAAACAAAACCTTTGGTTGGTTTAAACCTGAAATTGATTTCTATGAAGTAGTAAATAGTAAGTGTTTAACATTTAATTTTGGAGGACATGAACAATATCACTAAAACTGCTTCAAAAAAWTTTTTTTCTGAAAACTTGCATACAATTCAAAATTATTGAGAGCATGATTTATGAAAAATCAGAAATAAATTAACAGCTTTGATAGAGGAAAACAAAGCCTAATAAATACTGGAAAAATAGTAAGACACCATTGTTTTATAGGGCTGAAAATCTAATAAAAATTACAACAGACCTGATATCATGTGCAGACTTATGAATAATTTATAAACATTATAAATGGAATATGGATGGCAGTGATGAGGGATAGGGCCAATCCGATCCAGTTTCGATAACGGGTTCCGATACAAACGTAATTAACAGTTGGGGATTTTCTGATCCAACACAGGGAGATTTCTGATCCATAAGCAGTCTCTGTGCTAAAATGTTGTCTGCTGAAATGACTCCAGAAGTGATTCCTGGCCAGCTGCTCTGCTAGYTGGCTGCAAATGGATTCCAATGGATTTTCTGAATGGAGGTGAGTCTCAATGAGACACCCCACCCTTCTGGAAATCCGTTACATAGTTTGCAGCTAGCTAGCAGGTGAGCAGCTTTGTGGCTAAATCAACTTTTCATCACATCATGACACGTGTGTTTAAAACTAGAAACTTCGAACTATACACTAGAGCTAGGCAATATGATCTAAATTTTATATCAAGGTATTTTCAACATTTTCACCGGTTTCACTGTATTTGACGGTATTTTTCTTTTCATCAAGCTCAGCTGATAATAAAATGTACAAACCCTGCTTATTGAGTTTTTTCTTTTACTGTACCTCTGTCTGTGTCTCTGTTTCCCTCCTCTGTGTCTGTTCTTCTCTGACTGGTGGTTGGAGACAGTAGTCACGCATTTTGGTCCAGTCGTGAAGGAGGAGGGTTAAGAAAAGATTATGATCGGGTTTATTGTTTTATGTTATTTATTAAAGCTTATCAGCACGACTCACCTTGCACACCAGTCATTTCCAACTCCACTACGAACTACTTCCTGCAGACTTTTCACAATAGAACCACATTAAGTCTCCATCAGCATAACGTCTCCATATTAACTAACCGCGTTAAATCTAACTGTGCACGTCACWGAAGAGGTGTTTACTACATTCAGCGACGGCAAAAACAGGATGTTTTTTTAAATGTCAGTCAATATAAGCAGCGGAATCGCCACCCGCGGCTGCAACTAGCTGCTCCAAACATTAGCATGCTAACGCACAAAGCGGTGCAGCAAGGAAAAATGTCCCCCAGGAAACAACAGTTCTCTGGCGACCGCGACAAAACGTTCCGCTGTTTAAACCGGAATGTCCGGTATTCAAAAAATTCATATCATAACAAAAATAAAAACCAGTATTCGGTACAAAACGGTGTACCGCCCAGCACTACTATAAACCAGTTTTTAAATTGTGTTAATAGGCCAAGTAAAACCAGAGTTAAAGGGGCAATATTCTGTGTTTCACAGGCATACATTTAAATACAATACCATAATAATGTATCTACAGTATGTCACCTTTAGTTGTTATTAAAAAGCTGTTTTTATGTTTAAATAGAAAATAAACTTATCTTCTCATCAATTCCTCTTCTAAACACCCTGAACTTGGGCTCTGTCTCTTTAAGAACCTCCTTCTGCTTCTGTCCCGTCCCGGGAGGGGGGGGGGGTCGCGTGTGCACTATGATGCAGTTTACTTAGCATCTGAAAATACATTTCCTCAAAGGTATTTTGAATCTGAATAGAGCTTCACTGAGTGAGAAGCAGTTTTAAGTGCAGCCGACAGTTTAAGTTTCACTTTCAGTTTGCTTTGGTACTGCTGAGAGCCTGCAGGAGTCATGGGCGGGGAGTGGGGGGTGGGGAGGTGAGGAGGTGTGCTCCGTGATGAGGAAGCTCGTCTTAAAGACACGTCCCAGGGTGGTTTCTGGTYCCAAAAGGCATTTCTGGTCCCCACCCGTCATTTTGCTCCTCTGCATGGCTGCCTAAAAACACGGCAGGATTTCTCAAACATGCATGAATGAATCAAAGCAAGGCTTTGGGCATGTTTTTTTATGAGAGTATAACATCATAACATGATATAAAACTCAAAAAGTTAATTTTACATGATATTGCCCCTTTAATATAAAGAACATCCAACTTTTTTCATAAAGGATCGTCAGTTTGAAAGGAGTTGCTATTGTAATTTAAATACAATCAACAAAAATGATAACAATAATATTAAATAAGTAATGATTATGATGCAGACATTCATATAATATCAAAACAAACACAGCTTTAGGAATAGTATCGGTTGATATCCAACATTCAGGTAACGGAATCAGAAGTAAAAAAAAAAAAGTAGATCGGTGCATCCCTAATGGGAAAGCTGCTCCTGCTTTAAATTTTAAACAAAATTACACTTTTTGAAWTATCCATTGATATTTTGGCATTTCCCTTAAAAAGTTAACAACAGTTAACTTTGACAAACATACGTATTTTTTAACTGAATGCACTTCTGTTGTTCATTAAAAAAGCTTAGAAATCCGTATTGCACCAAAACAGCACATGATTTTAATTAAACAGACTAAACTGGAGCCAATGGTTTGGATGGTAAAATGAAGAGTTGCCACAGAATGAGTCTGTGAATCGAGATGACGAGTACAAATGTAAAGCATGTGTGATGAAATGCAGAGTTTTAAAAAACAAAGCTGTAACTTGTTTTAGAAAACGCTTTTGAGAGAAACACAGCAACATATCCACATATTATAGTCCTGCGGTTTCCTATAAAACTGCTGGTGATAAAGTAAGACAGTCTTACTGTCCTACACTCCAAATAGTGCAACAAAACCAGGTCTGAGCTGTGAATCAAAGAGAAACATCTACTGTAGGAAAACCAGAGTTTGAATTATTGCAAAAATTGGCAGAAAAACTAAACTTTGTCTACATAAATAAGCTCAAAACAAATACTTTGAGGGAAAACAACACACATTCATACATCTGTAGCTTAATTATACCAAAGACAAAAGTATAAAACACTGACTTTGATTTTTTTTTTCAAAGAAAATTCAAAGTGATGATTGTGGTGAAACAGCAGAATAGTTCAAAGCAGAGAAACAGCCTTCATAAGAGTGATTGCTTCCTCTACAAAAAATAAATAAATAAAAAATCCTTGATGAACACATGCAATATAAACAAGAGCTCAAACTCCTGGTTGTGTGTTTCCTTATTTTTTTTCGCATAAAACAAGCTGCATTGTGTAGAAAAATCATAGAAAATAAAGGCAAATGAAAACAAAGACTGCAGATCCTTTAGCGTCTGTATGTGTACGCCCCATGTGCATCGCCTTTAACTATCCATAAATACTAACAAAAAAAAAGGAACGGGACTTGGTGAACATGAGAGCAGATGTAAGCAGCTAACACAACAAACAGCACAACTTTAAAAGCTGTATCTCTAATAACACTTTGAATCTACACGAACTTCACATGTTGGTACGTATAGCGACGTGATCGGGGCTGCGAAACGCCATTGTTCACAGTAAACCAGAGCAACAAAACAAAACACAGGCTGCTGTGCTGCAACATAAGGCTAATATTATGGAAATTAGTTCATTAATCAATGGAGAAACAGTCTTTTATCTGAGGAGCCAGAAAGCCAGGGCCAGATCAGCCGCCATGCTGCCCAGTCTGATAACACACAGCCCCACCAGCAGCTCCTGTAGCTGCAGTGAGCCAACAAATCTGGTGCAGCCGCAGATAATTTGTTCGCTGTAATTAAATGACCCGACGCCAATATATAAAACATTCAACTTTGTAGCTCAGAAGCTCTAGGTTTATATTTGTACACGTTTTATCTGTGCTACAATTTTCCTCTCCTCCCGCTTGTCTTTCTCCCCTCCCTCGCTCTCTTCTCCCCTCCCCCCCCTCCTCTTCCTCCTCTCCGTCCCTGTTGGATTGGTGGAGTAAACACAGGAAGAGAGCGGGCTCTGTTCCACTACGCCAGAGCTGAGCCTGGGCGTTCCTGCAGTGCTGCTGCGCTGGGGTCAAAAGTTTACCGTGGTTTTCATTTCACCTTTCCTCAGCCAATCACAGCGCCACGCTGCAGCGCCTGAACTCTGACCCCTGCAAAGAATTCCACTCAAAAGATGGTCTGACGCCAGCTTCACATCTTCAGCCTCTCTCATCTCCTATTTTTCCCCCCTTTACTACTCCTTTTCTTTTCTTTTAACTGGCTGGTTTCATGTGTTGACAAAGCTCAGGTGAAACTGAATCCAGAATGGAGCTGTACRGAGAAAACGGAGCGCAGCAGCAAAGGAAAACAAAAAATGTCTGATTCATCTACCTGGTTATTAAAAATGTTTGAGGATTAAAAAAAAACACAAAACAACACAGTATTTTTAAAGTAACATGAGGATGATGTTGTAACCTGATTATTAATAATAATACCTGCACTAAAAACAAACTCGATCCTCAAGTTACAACTAGACGGTGTTAAACCAAACTTCAATAAAAACTACAGAGGCTAGTTGTTTTTAAGGAAGTCAGATAAGGTGAGACTAAAAGAAACCAAAATCTTAGCTAGGATCGYGTTTCACCTCCTGCAATTCTGTTTAATAACCAAATCAAGCTGCTCAGCATGACTGGGCACAAACACACATAGACACACGTGTGCAAACAGACACACAGCTCATAATCCAACTGTGGGTTTGTTTTTGTCTTGGTGACACTGTAAGCTGTCCCATATGCTGACTGATTAAGTCTGCACTGCTAATCGAGTCGTTAACACTTTAAAGAAGCTGGCAAAAGAGAAGACAGGCTAACAGAGCATTCTGCACACCAGAATTTGACAAGTTAGTGGTCTTTTCATTGTTAAACTAATATTATAAAGAAACATATTGGAATAGGTTTATAATTTACTTAATGGACRTTAGTATAAACCCATACATTTTCCAAAAAATCCATTACCTGCACTGGTAAAGTTAAACAATTATAGGGCTGAAAGCTTGAAGATTRAGCCTTGATGTTAACATGTYAATAATAAAACTGCAAAACTAAACTTTCATGTGTTTTTTGTTARCAGAGTTAAACTGTGAATATTGAGGAAAAACTTGCAWTGTGCAATAWTATTGTTTAATATTGTGCTGACAATATAAACTGTGACAAACCTACATTTTCCTCACTCCTCCTTCTCCACTTCTCATCTGTCATCAGTATCATCTAAACCAGGTGTGGGCATCAAGGTCAGCGAGAGACCATTGGACTGTCCACAGATATTATTAGTGGTAGAACATGAAARATATTTGAAATATATCTGAAATATATATCTGTACACTCAACTGTGCAATATTGTATGTTTACAGTATTTAAGTTTATTGTGTATAGTGCAAGTCTATTAATTTTTTTCAAGTCTATTGGAATTGTTCCCTTTTATATTTTTATGTTTGTATATACGTATTGAGTGAGGTGATCGAGCCTTTTCAGTTGTGGTTCCTAAACTGTGGAACCAGCTGCCCCTTTATATTAGACAAGCTTCAACTCTTGGTGTTTTTAAGTCTCACCTTAAAACACACCTGTTTTCCAGAGCTTTTAATTCAGCATGAGAGTTGGCTATTTTCCACTTTTAAACTTTTTTCCTTCTATGTTTATATTTTTTATTATTCTTAACTTTGAATTTTGTTTTTCTCCTAGTTCTAACATGTGAAGCACTCTGGCCAATGGCAGTTGTTTTTAAATGTGCTATATAAATAAAGTTGACTTGACTTGATTTGATATATTGTGATCTGCATACAAGTGAAAATTTGCACCCAGGTTTTTCACTCACCTGTACACCTGTGCATATGTGATGTGACAATAAACCTGATTGATTGATTGATCGATTGATCGATTGATTGATATAAATGTCTATGAATGATTTATTGCAGTCCAAACAGTCATATGCCTTACTGACATTGTGCTGACAATAGTTTTTTGATTTGTTGTGTAGCTCTGGTTCTCTGCTTCTTCTGAATGAAATGAAAAATGTTGCAGCTTCTGGTTTCAGATCATGATCCCTGAGCCTAAAAGACTACACACTGAATGTTACAATAATGTAATTAGGACAGTTCAGAAAAAAAATGGGGGTGGGGGGTGTTCAGTTTTAAATTTGAAGCTGAAATGTTGAGATTAAAATAAAAATGTTCCAAATAAAGTCTGAATGACAGAAATTGTCATTTGGAGGTTAAAGGGGAATTAAAACCAAAAAGTCTACTGACAAAACATACAAAAACATATGTTTCATCGAGTTTATACTTTAATAAAAAATATTATAAAATGGGTGTAATTTGCATCTGTTCAGAACCTGTTAATCTCCCTAAATTCTACGCAATTTCAGCTGCAGTCTGAGTTTCAGCAGAGAACTATAAGGTATTTTCACAAGCTTCAAATGATGTGAGAGTACTTTGAAAGACTAGGGGTGTAAGAAAATATTAATACAGTGAAATATTGCAATATTTCATTTCCCGATACTTTATCACTGCATTGATTTTTTTATTAAGATTTAATTTAATTCAAAATGTAAACTTTCATGCCAACGGTTCATTTTGGTGTTGCAACCGCTAGTTGGCAGCAGTCAGCCAGCCAATTGGCTCCTCCACTCCTGAGGAGCCAGAAAGTACATCAGTAGCTTAGAATTGTGAGTTAACATTAGCACTAAGTATCGATGGCTGAACTGAATGGATTATGGTGCGTTCACACAAAACGCGATTTAAGCATCAGGAGCATCAGGTTTACATGCAAAGTCTATGGTGGACGCGCTTCAATCAGCGTCGGGAAGGGCTGCGGCGTGTCAAGCGTGATTAGAGCAGCGCGATTTGAACAATTTGAACGATCTGAGCGTTCGACGTGCTTGATGCTCAAATCGCTGAAGTTAGAAAATCTGAACTTTTGCAGCTCGACGCGCCGCGTCAACCAATCAGAGAGACTCCACTGTGTGAAGTAGTGACAGATTTCCTGACGGGACAGTTTACTGAATGATGTCCACTAACCTGAAACAGATGGAGAGGAGCTCTTTAGCTGAAATCGAGTGCCTGCAGTTGGTGTCCTGACAGGAGATATCCGCACCAATGCGTGGCAGCGACTCATCAGACTGGACTCGGGACAAAAAATAGTCCTGAAAGCGAGCTGTGAGCCTCTCCCGCAGCTCCTGGGTGATAAAACTCAGAATGTCTCTGAATTATCTGGTGAATTAATTATGAATTAATTATCTGATGAACGTGACATGCTCTTACTCTCTGTAAATAAAGCAAAGCCACTTCCTCGTCCGACATTAAACAGAGCCCGACAGAGGAGGGAGGGGCGGGGAGGCTCTTGCCGTGCGAGCGCTTCAAGAGCTGACCTGCGTCTGACCTCAAAGTGCACGAGCGTCCAACTTGAAGCGTTGGATGCGATTTTGAAGCTGAAATCGCGTTTGGTGTGAACGCAGCATTAGACAGAAACCCGCTGCATTCTAAACTGAGGTAAGATTGTCAAGTCTCGTCTTATTAGCTGAATGTCTGTATTTTAAGCCAAATTGAAGTGTCCTGTTCTGGCCACTCTTCTGACTGCAGTCAGTCGTCACAATACAGGAGGCAGGTAGGCATTTGTCTAGCGCCCCGAGCTGAAGGGGGTTCCCAAGCGATGGTACTGAAGTGGCCAAATGCAACAACCATATGAAACACAGTGGTTTGAAATGAGTGGTGTACTTGTGTGCAGCAGCTTCATGTTGTCTGTTTACTGAACTTTAGGACAAGATATAAGTGATTGTTAGTTTGTTGGGTGACCACATTTTTTTCTGATAAATTAATATTATGCTATCAAACTATTTAATGGCACATTTGGCCTGCCCATTGAAAACATGGATGAAATAAGAAATGTAAAAAAACAGAAAATGCATATAAAAATAGAATTTTTGGACAATAAATGGTAATATATCGCAATATATCGTATCGCAACCCATGTTATATGTATCGTATCACCAAATTCTTGCCAATGCACAGCCCTAAACAATGCATGTGTATGTTGTACCTCTTAGTGTAAAGAACTGAAGGAAGTTCAGTGTGGAGCTGTGAGGTGCTGCAGGAGTTATAAAACATTGCATCGTGGACTGATTTGAAAAAATGTTTGTGTTGTTTTATAGCTGAAACAATAAAAGTGCACCTAAAACCTTTGTTTACCGTAATAAAAAGAGAACAAATGCAGCAGATTATTGCAGTAGATTATTACATTGATTGATGCATAAGGATTTTAAGAAATTAGAAAAAAAAATTTAAATCTATTAAAATTATTTGAGAGAAATAGAGAGGTTTGTTCATCTTTTTCACTGTATACCTCCTGTTCTAGTCATCTCATTCACTATTAAGTTAATAAATTTAAGAGTAATGGTAAGAGGGTGTTGTGATTTTTCTGTGTAATCTGAAGTGATCTCAGTGTTTCTGAATGATACTACAATGTGGAGACCCAGAAAAGCCCATTTTCAATTAAACAGCTCATTCAAATCTTTACTGTAAATTCAAAAGAAACAAATTACAACACTTAGGACTGTTTTACTAATTTATAGATGAAAAACGTCCAGAAAACATGAAAGCTGCACACATTAAAAGAGTAAATCTGCTGTGGAATGTAAAAGAAAATAGATGGAAAGACTTCTCATACATTCCCAGTGATCCACACTGTGCCAATAAACATGGCTCTGTACCACTGGCTGTATTCATGGTCTACTCTGACATTTTTTTTAACTTAAAGCCATGTTTATGTTTCGCTCAACAGGGTAGCCAAAATGAACAGGTAAGACTTTGAATAGTGCAGTCTGAATGGTGCTTATTGCACGGGAAGCTTCACTTTCCATATTATGGTCAAACAAAGGTCACACAGAATCACTTCCTTCAGTTAGACATATAGCCTAATGGAAATAATAAAATCATGTAAAAGCAGGACCATCTCAATGTGAAATACTGGATAAGAATTTATGTCCAACTTCTGTGAGATGTTTGCCATTTACTCAAATCACTTCAAGTTAAAGCTTGTTGTGATGTCGCAATGTCAAGAGGCAAATGTTTACTATTCTGGGGACAAAAGCAAGCTTCAGAGCAGCAAGCTCTGTATGAAAGTGTTGCCTTAACAACAAGCCACATAAACAGGGCTGACGACACCGGGCAAACTGAAGAACAGTTATGAAGAGTAACATTTTCCACTTCATCTGGAGTGATAATAAAAACAGCCCAATTAAGAGAGAAGTAATAAATTATCTGACATATGCCTCGCCAGTGATGACATGCTGTATACTGCTGGAGCCTTTACCAACAGTGTGGAAGTTTGTCATTTATGACTTGACTTCTTGGTGAACTCCAAGCAGCAATAAACTAAACGTGTTGCAGAAAATAAAAGAGTAAATATCTCACAGAAAAAAAAAATATATATATATATAAATACAATGTGAGCAAACGTCCGCTCGCTCACTGAAACTTGTGTCTCGTCATTGAAAGGAGACTTTGAAGAGCAGATGAACCAGGAGTCGGCGGTCTTACAGTGCCTGCACAGTCACGTATTCTCCTCCAACATAMAACTGCACTACTGTGCCAACCACAGCTGCGATACAAACCCTGACGGAGCCAGAGACCACACCCCACTGCCACATAAATTCAACAAACTGCTTCGTTTTGGGGATTTACAGAGAAACAGGAATTTAAAAACTGCACACAAATACAAAGAAAGGAAAACATATACAATGTGCAGTGACATACATTACACATAACCTCTCTGTATCTATTAAAAGAGATTGCCATCTATTTCTTTCTGACTCACTGCTTCAAAAGTCTAACTCTGATTTGATTTCCATTTTAAATAGCAACATTGTGTTGTTTAAAGAAGGCCAGCAGAAATAAGTGCTTCAATCTAATAAAAACTTTCTTTAGTATTCAACGGAGGCAGAGCATTGGTGGTTGAAAAAAAAAGTGTGAACCAAGTTAAAGATTGGGAATGCATATGTAGTATTTAAACTGTTCCACCACTGTTTAAACCAGCCTCTTCTTTTTCTAAAAACAGAGAGAGAGCGAGAGAGAGAGAGAGAGAGAGAGAGAGAGAGAGAGAGAGAGAGAGAGAGAAAGAGAGAGAGAGAGAGAGAGAGAGAGAGAGAGAGAGAGAGAGAGAGAGAGAGAGAGCGCATCTGGTAGCAGTTATCTCACAAACCAAACTTTTTTTCACCCCTGTTGTCTCTCCCCAAAGCATTTCCTTATAAAAGGGGGCCCTAAACAAAACACAAACAAGGTCCTGCCAGCACTTTACAAGATTAAACTTAAAACAGGGCTCTACACCCCCCCCCCCCCCCCCCCCCACACACACACACACACACCCGGCTTGTTCAGGTGAACCCGTTTTACGAGCATTCTTCAGCTAGGGAGCAAAGTTAAAGGGGGAGTTGAAGTTAAAGAGGAAGGGCAAGAAAGGGAGGGGGGACAATGCTGTTGACACTCCCTTTCCTAATAAACTCTGTCCCTCATCCAATCAACGAGAACTGGAGTGAGAAGTGTCCCAAATGCTTGCTGGCTATAAACTGGAATTGGGTGCAATGATTACTTCAGGCTGCCAGTTTGGTTTTTAGAAGTGTGCATGGCTCACATATGGCCAAACCAGCCTAACACTTTCTATCTCAGAGCTGAAGAAAACAGGACCCGGGGAGGAACGAGTTGTGACTTAAAACCACTTAACTTGGGTCCAAGAAAGTCGTGGATTTAGTTTCAGCTGCTCTCATTTCACTCTTACTCTCGCTTGTTCAAGCAAAGTAGTTTTTGCAGCAGAAACACAAATACCTTGTTGAGCAGAGAGATGGATATTTAGCTTTACAGACTGAGGCACAGAAAGCAAACCTGCCTGTTGAGCTATACTTCACCAACGCACTGATATGTGCTACGTTCAGATTCAACAAACACTTAAAGCAGATTGGTGTGACTGAATGAGCGACCTTTAGATGTGTGATCTGAACAGGATATTTTACACAGTTTGAGCTAATCCCAGTGAACTAAATATAGGGCTAATTTCAAGCAAATTAAATACTGAAACACTCAGACATGAAACCCTTCATCTTGTTTAACCTGCCCTTCCTGTACAACTGCCTGATCAAAAAAACTTTAAAAAAAAAACTTAAAATTACTGAATCTTTTAAGTCATTTTTTAATTTTTTAATTAGAAGCGACGAACGGGTTGTCTTGCAGCTCTCGGTCATCAGAAATACTAATCACAGTCATCGTTCATCCTCAAATATTAATCTTAAACAGAAACTTAACACAAGATCAGCAAGCTGACACCTAAACTAAACCTATTATCTTGATCTCTATTAGGCTACGCCAAGTCATAGACTGATGAGACATCCAAAGAATGCCATCTATTCAGATCGGTGACAAAAAATGCCACCTGACAAAGACTAGGCAGTCATTAAAAAGGCCTGCAAAAAGAAACCAGCTCCACACTTGGTCTTGTTCAGCAAGTCTTACTGTAAATAAGATGTTTAGTAAGAAGTCAGGGAAGCAACATAACATAAATATCTTCACAATTAAAAAAAACAAGCTCAAGCGGCTGAGTCAAACTAGTACAAGTCTTTTGAATCATCAGCACAGTGTTTCACACTTAAAACATTACACTTTGAGTAGATATTCGGTTAATAAAATTCATTTTTTGTGTGTAGGTGGCATCATATTATTAACATAATCACCTCATAGCTAGCAGGCGTCCTGGTTGGGGGCTTTTCTGTGTTGTTTCCATGTTCTTTCTTCAACCCACATACAAACATTTGCTTAAATAGGAATTTAAAAAATCAGCAGTGACAGTGAGAATAGAGAAGTGCATCTCTCAAAATACATTTGCAGCTTTTATAAATATACTTAGTAAAAAAACAAATATGGCTGCTGATGGTGGAGATATCCTACAACAAGGATAACGAACAATACTGGACTGAGATGTTTCTGTACTAAACACGTAGAGTAGAGAAAAAGCAAGTCTGGTTAGTTATTGTTCTGTACTGTTTATTTGCATTCCATTAGCTAATGTCTTCATCTAGTTTAAAGGGGTCCATGATTAGTTGTAACATTAGGCTTTATTTAATAAACATATATTTAAACTGTAAAATAAAGACTGTAAAAATACTGTAGGTTGTTCAGTTTTTATCATTTTTAAAATAAAAGTTTAAAAATATATTACACGGACGGGGATTTTTTATTTACACACAAAGCATTCTGGGTAAATGATGACGTGGATAGGTTCTCTGTGTGAGGCTGCTAGCGAGCTATATCCACCCTGAAGGTTAATCTTGGACAATATCTGATGAKCGACTCTTTTAAATGAAACCAGAGAGCGTTGACAGAGAGGAGAAGGTAGAAATGACTCAACCTGCAACTGAAAATGTGGATGGAGGACCTCAATTTAGCTTGTTTGTCGTGCTAGCATATAGTGTCGACACTAGCGCAAAGGCTAACAGGCTAAGCTGAGGTTCTTCTTCCATGAAGCAGCTCTGTTGTCCTCCATCTATATTTTCAGTTACAGGCTGAGTCATTTCTACCTTCTCCTCTCAGTCAACGCTCTCTGGTTTCATTTAAAAGAGTCGATCATCAGATATTGTCCAAGATTAACCTTCAGGGTGGATATAGCTCGCTCACACCGAGGACCTATGCAYGTCATCATTTACCCAGCATGCTTTGTGTGTAAATAAAATGGCTCCGTCCATGTTAAAATATATTTTTAAAAATTTATAAAACTAAAACAGCCTACAGTATTTTTACAGTCTTTATTTTACAGTTAAAATAAATCTTTATCAAATAAAGTCTAATGTTACAACTAATCGTGGATCTTTTTAAAATAATTGATGCTTGAAATACAATAGAAATACTGATTATTACAACTGTATATCACAACTACAAACTAGGTTTCAAACCATTGTTATAACTACAATGATCAGAAACAATGCTGAGGTGAGGTTCAACTTACCAGGCTGCATGTCAGCCTAAAAAAAATAAATAAAAAAAACTTTAATGATCTAACCATTTAGGATTCACTGATATGTCTTGGTATTTTTTTATTTTACTGCAAAAAACATATCTGGACACCCAGATAAATTTACCACAGGGCTTTAAAGAAGACAAAGTGGGGTTTATTATTCCAGAAATTTAACTTTTGATGGTGCTGTGATCTGATGTGTCTAACATGTCTGCTTATTTTTAACAGTTAATGATGATTTCATATCTGAATAGTCACATTTTACTGCAGTGACTTCATTCTTGATTCTGTAAAGTAAATGAAGCATTTTTTGTGTTGAATAACAGGCATATTAAGCCACAACATTCTCAGTCAYTCATAACTGACGTGATTGATTCAAATTATTCAATTACCCATTTGTTTGCAATCAACGTGAGAGCAGAACCAGACGTTTTGATACAAATATGATTKCTGCATGAGACAAACAAACAACGCTTTGTCATTTGTAACAGAGGCTGCAGAGGGACATCCCATAATGTACTGATCAACTCACTTCTTTAGTCTCTTTATACTCCCCRTGTCTGTGTAAGCTCTTATTAACTTAATAGGGCTTTTAAGGTCTTCACTTTCACTGCAGATATTACTTGACCTGGTAGTTTTCTTTATGTATTCCTTTMTCTGTGTTGTCATTTCACTACGCAGCTAGTTAGCATATTTTACAGTACCTACATCCATCTGTTATCAGGGACTGCCTGAAGTGATCACACTTAAAAACAACATGAGATCCCTTACAAAAATATAATTACTGTGTAATAATGTCTATTTRTATACATAAACAGTGCATAAAAACAAGAATTCTAACAAGTGATATTCACGTCATCGATTTGAAAAAGCACGGTTMTCTGGAGGAAAACAGACACCTGTTCGACCAYTTGAGAGACAAAAAGTTTCTGATTTCAGCCTCGGTGTTGGGACATGTGCAGATTTGTCTGTTTACAGCTCATGTCAAACAGAGTGACAGTGCTCTTCTTCCACAGCCATGGACTGTTTCTGAAAGACAACCAGAGTGTCACACGTCTGGGTGCTCACAATTACATTCAGTGCAACAGCTGTAAGGGAATAAGGCAAATCTGCATACATCAGATCAAAGCACATCCACTTCTTTTCAAGGGCAATAGTGCATTTTCAACACTGAGCAGAGAATCTGTGCGTCACGCTTTGTGCAGTGAGACCAAAAAGTACCAAAWCATGATCGGAGTGATGAAGTCAATAAAGTTCTCCATCACTGAAGACAGAAATATATGTGAAAGCTGACCTGGAGAGTAAAACGTTGTAACAATGGGTTTATTGATTTGATAAATGYAATGTGTGTTTGTGATGATCAATAWAAGAGAGCAATTACTTGACAGAAACAAACTCAAGCATCTTAAGATGTTGGTGTGCTTGACAACAGCATAAATGGCCAAAAATAAATTAGATGGTTCTGTTCACAGTCGCAGTTTTCCTGTCAAAGTGAATAAATATTTAGTCCTTTTGTTGACTGTTTAGAGCATTTGTCCTTCTGTAGTGGATATGAATAGTAGCTGGGTTTACAGCATTGTGACTGGGTCACAGGACGGTGGTTAAAACACACTCATGCCTAATTCTTCTCTTCCACAAGTTGTTGCTGCATCCTTTAGAGCAGTGTTTCCCAAAGTTGGGGTCGGGACCCAAAGTGGAGTCCCGAAACATCAAGGTGGGGTCC
>NW_013952577.1:636341-637879 GCF_001266775.1 Austrofundulus limnaeus | reverse complement strand
GTTGTAGTTCAGCCTCTGACCACTAGTTGGCAGCAGTGAGCCAGCCATTTGGCTCCTCTACCTCTTGAGTGCCAGAGAGTAAGTGTAGCATTAGCGTTGTAGGAGACAATGTAAGCATTTTAAGTAAACATTAGCTTTTCTTTTTTTTTTTTTCAGTAAGAGGTTTTTATTTAATAGAATTTTTGGACAAAAAATCGCAATATATCGCAATATATTGCCATCGTGTCGTGACCCCTCTGTTGTGATATATATCGTATCACCAAATTCTTGCCAATACACAGCCCTAGTATTAATCATGTGAGGTAACATCAGGATCTGCTACCACACAGAGACTTCTCCCAGACCCATGAGAAAAAGTGATAAGTTAATGAATTATTGTGAACACAGGGGATGGCAGCCAAAGAGCAAAAGCCACGGATTGGAGTCACTTCTGCACCCCATCAGCAGTCAAAGAATCCCCCCAAAGATTGATTCATTGTTAACACAGCCTGACACCCTGTGTGAGGGAGAAAGAAAGTAGTAGATAAAGGAACAAAGAATAGGGGGGACAAGGGGCTCCATTTGCCCAACGTGTGAGCAGAAGCAGTTCACTGGACAGGTTCCCACAGTGGATATTCTTCCATTTACGAAATCACCACATACCTTCGCTCGAGTAAAGGCAATTTATCAAACTCAGAATTAAAGACACTTAAGCTCATCTGGTGGCGGAAAAACTGCCACCGACACAATTTTCTCCTGTCCGTGCCAAAATGATCATTTAAGGCCGCGCTGCCTTTTAATACGCAACCAAAATGCGCTGCGACAAGACACAAAAAAAAGGTCAAGATAATTTAAAGGTTTTTATAAACACAAACAGCCACTGAGATGTAAGAGCTTGCAAGTATTGGCAGGGATGGCCCCAGGCAGGGAGGCCATCAACACACCTAGACCTCAACCATTTCAGTGGGATGACTAACCTGAAACCTCATTGTTTGCCAACCTAAGAGTCTGCTCTCCAAGAATGTCATCTTAMGAACTCGATGCAAGAAACTGCGTGCGTGGAAACCAGCTTGTCGCGCAGARCAAAACATACATAACACACTGCAAACACTCTTACTTCCTTGAAATACATTGAAAACATGTGAACCTAAAAATATTGTCCCACACGGGCACATACTTTATCAACATTCAATCGTGTCACAGGTCATCATGAACCTGATATATTACAGATGTGGTGGATTCCCCAGAAGTTTGGTTGTCTGCAGTGAGGAGGAGAAATGAAGTAAAAACAAAGAGGGAAATCACAACTTTCATTTGGCTCTTGCCAATAATTCAACATTTATTATTATTATTATTATTATTATTATTATTATTATTATTGGTACATGTGTGCCAGTAACAACTAAATTATGGCAGATATTATAAATTAGTATGCTGATGGTGGAGCCTACAGAACGAGAACAACCAACATAATCATTTTTATCCTCACAGTAGCTGCGGAGGTGAAAACAGACGATTTCTACAGCTGCTGTTGGTATATACTGGTTTGTCTATTATTA
>NW_013952577.1:635125-636156 GCF_001266775.1 Austrofundulus limnaeus | reverse complement strand
ATTGAGATATGTTGTGGGCAATGAATGCCTCTACGGAGTTAAAAAGCATCGTTAAAGCACAAAGCAGTGCTTTAAAGCCCTGTAGRAGAGCGAGGCTGAAGCACCCAGCGAATCAAAGTCAATGTCTCGTAAACTTTGTGGCTAGCGCGGATAATGGAAACACAAAAACGAAAAAAGAAAAAGAAAAAAAGAAACACGAGACAAAATACCACACACTAAATCTGTTTTGACGCAAATAATGGTCGCATTTACAGCTGAGAGCGTAGTAATGCCTGAACTAAAAGTCAATAACAAATACAGAGCGATAAGGTGGCTCGGTCGGTTTAACACGGTAGCTTAAAAAGCACAGCCTGCTCGGAGGCGAAGCACCGCAGCTGCTTCTCTAACAAATGTATGCCTTTAATAAAAAACTAACACCACTGCTCAAGACGTAGGTATTAAAGAATCGCGAAGCAGTTGCAAAAACTCACCGGCTTCGACGCTTTCATTGACTACACCAGTTTCTTTTACGCCTCTACAAACTCTCCGCCATCTTCGGCAAGACCGTGTTCGTTTAAATGGGAAACACTCCCAGAGCGGAGAGAGCCAGCTTGTAGAGGAGCCCCGGGGATTCTGGGTAATGTAGTCACCCTCACCTGCAAACCGAGTTTAACTGTTTGAAACGTTCCAGGAAAGAACTACACRTTCACCAGGACCCTTGGGTGATGTGACCAGTGGTCGCTGCTGTTAGGGGCGAAACATGGTCACTTTTTATTTATAGAATGGGGCCAAAAAAAAGGGCACATTTACTTTAATGTGTTACAGTGCGCTTTGTATTGTTTTATGGTGATGCACATATAGGCAACATAAAACAACAACAAACAGGCTATTGTCATTCAAAACACAAGTGGAAATGTATTTAGTTTGTTCAGGGGATAAATAGATTGCACAATGTTCAGTCTGTTTTGTTTAGATAATAAAAACACTACTACTACTACTACTACTACTACTACTACTACTACTACTACTACTACTACTACTACTACTACTAC